>NW_010195796.1:81930-82199 GCF_000695765.1 Mesitornis unicolor
TCGCCAGCTGGAAAGGGTGGGGTTTTCTTTGGGAGCCGAGCGGCCAGCTGCTGTGTCGCCACCGGCCGTCCTCAACGAGCCCCTGAGCAGCACCCGCGCTCCGTAGGGGTACCCGGGTCTCAGCCCGCCGTCCCTCCCTTGAGCACACCCGGACAGCAAACGCACTGACTCGGGCAGCTCCGGCCAGACGAGGAACAGCCCAAAGCAAAGCTACTGCAGCACAAAAGTTGAGCCATTTATTCAAATAAATAAAAACGAACTTTTATATA
>NW_010195797.1:0-2555 GCF_000695765.1 Mesitornis unicolor
CATCCGGACGCCTGGGTCCATGTTCCCCCCCCCCGGATGCCTGCATCGATCCCCTTACCCCATTGGGGTATAGTGGGGTGTCTCTATTTATTATTTAAAAAAATGTAAGAGTTCCCTGCTATGTTGGTCTGGAGGGGCTGGGGAGGCTCAGGAGGGTACAGAGGGAGAAGGGGGAAAGTTCCTATTCCTATTCTCATCCCTGTTCCTGTCCCCCTCCCCGTCTCATCTCTGTCTCCATCTTCATCCCCATCCCATCCTATCCCACCTCTATCTCCACCCTCCTCTTCATCCCCATCCCAAACCCATCCCATCCCCATTTCACCCCATCCCTGCCCTCATCCCATCTCCATCCCAGATCCATCCCATCCCCATACTCATCCCATCTCCATCCCTGTCCCTGTCCCCATCCCATCTCCATCCCCATCCTATCTCTGTCTCCATCTTCATCCTCATCCCATCCCATCTCCATCCTGATCTTTATCCCCATCCCAAATCCATCCTGTTCCCATCCTCATCTCATCCCATCCCTATTCCATCTCATCCCCATCTCTGTCCCCATCCCATTTTCATCTCCATCTTATCCCCATCCCATCTCTGTCTCCATCTTTTTCCCCATCCTCATCCTCATCCCATCCCATCCCATCCCATCCCATTCCCATCCCATCCCATCCCCTTCCATCCACATCCTGATCCCCATCTCCATCCCCATCCCCACCCCATCCCCACCCCATGACAGACAGGCCCAGGCCATCAGGACACGGGGGTTTATTGAACCAGGACCACGGTCCCCAGCACGGGGCTGTCCCCACGGCCACTGTCCCTGGTCACTCACGCCACTTGCAGGGCCAGGCGCCGCTTGATCTTCTTCTTGAGGAGCAGCAGGTCCAGGTAGAGCAGGCGGCCCAGGACGGTGGAGGCGCAGATCAGCCCCCCATGCAGGGCCCCTGCCAGCCCACAGCTGAACACGTCCTGCCCTGGGGATGAGCCACGGTGGGATACGGCCACCCAGGGGGGACACAGACACCCCCAGGGGGAACACGGCCACCACCATTGGGAACACGGCCACCACCATTGGGAACGCGGCCACCACCATTGGGAACATGTGGTGAGCATGGGTCACCCTGACACTCTGTCCCCATCCCCAACTCTATTCCCAACCCTGCTCCTGTCCCCATCCTTATCCCCATCCCATCTCTGTCTCCATCTTCATCCCCATCCCATTTTCATCCTCATCCTCATCCCCATCCCATTCCACTTCCACCTTCATCTCCATCCTCATCCTCCTCCCATCCCCATCCCATCTCTGTCTCCATCTTCATCTCCATCCCACCTCCATCTTCATCTCAAACCCATTTCCATCCTATCCCATCCCACCTCCACCTCCATCTCCATCTCCATCCTCATCCTCCTCCCATCCCCATCCCCATCCCCATCCCATCCCATCCCATCCCTATCTCCACCCTCATCTTTATCCATGGCCACCACCATGAAGGACATCCCCGCTGCAGAGAGCCTGTGGGGACACTGGGCACGGGGACAGAGGGACAAGGGGCCATCACAGGGACACAGTCCCTTACCCGTCAGGTAGAGGTTCTTCACGGGTGTCTCAGCTCTCATGGCAGCCATCACGGCGGGGTTGAAGCGGCCGACGTCGTGCTCGGCACCGTACATCTCCCCACGGGGTGCCCCCAGGTAGTGCTGGTTGGTGAGCGGCGACGCCGCCTCCACGAATTCCACCTGCCCAGGCAGGGACACATGAGGTGCTTGGAGCAATTTTGGAGGGCATGGGTAGACCCATCCCATCAACAGGTCACACCACACCACGTCTGAGCCTACTTGGGGGTGCCCACCCCATGTAAAGGTGCTGGGGGCTGTGTCCCCGCTGGGCACCCTGTCCTGTTTGGCTCATCCCCATTGGGCACCCTGATCCCAAAGGGCACCCTGTCCCCACCGAGCACATCCCTGCAAGGCACCTTGACCTCAAAGGGCACCCTAACCCCTCAGGACATCCCATCCTATAAGGCACCCCATTACCAGGAGGCACCCAAACCCTGCTGGGAACCTCCTTCAAACTGGGCACCCCAACCCCACAGGGCACTCGATCCTGCCTGGGCACCCAGTCCCCACTGCACCCCATGTCCAATCTGCACCCATGGCCACGGGGCACCCCAACACTTCAGGGCATCCCAGTCCCACTGGGCACCCCAACCCTACTGGGCACCCGCATCCCACAGGGCACCCCATCCCCACTGCACACCCATCCCTGTGGGACATCTCAACCCCATAGATCCTCCTCCCACTCCTGCCAAACACCCCGTTCCCAAATACCCCCTCCCTGCCAGGCACCCCACATGGCAGGGGACACCATGGAGACCCCGTCACCTTGTCGCGGAGCTGGGGGAAGCGCTGCAGGGCCCGCTCCAGCAGGCGCTGGGCGATGGCCATCTTGTACCGCTGGTACTCGGGGCCGCGGTGCTTGGCGCGGGTCCCGGCCCATTCCTCAAACCACTCGTATCGTGCCATGGTCAGGATGGTCATGCACGACCGGCCTGAGA
>NW_010195798.1:0-100792 GCF_000695765.1 Mesitornis unicolor
TGAACATGAGGAAAAACTGTTTTACTGTAAGTGTTATTGAGCACCAGACCAGGCTGCCCAGAGAGGTTGTGGAGTGTCCTTCTCTGGAGACATTAAAAACCCACCTGGACGTGTTCTTGTGTGACCTAGTTTAGGTGAGCCTGCTCTGGCAGGGAGGTTGGACTGGGTGATCTTTCGAGGTCCCTTCCAACTCCTAATATTCTGTGATTCTGTGACTCTCAATTGTAGCTCTAGACATGTAAAAATGTTTGAAGTTTAAATATCTTAATTTGAGCTAGTTTTCTTGATATTTTAAAGTCAGTGGAAAGAAGTAGGTATTTATGGAATATGATTCATCTCATCTTGAGTTAGATGTATAAGACAGATCAGTTGACTATCATTTCCCTATCACTGACTATTTATTTGCAAATGGAAACTAGCATAAAGAGCTCAGAAGTAGACTGCTCTATGGACAGGTATCCTGACACATTTGATATGTTAAATCCTGGTAAAAAAAATATTGAATATGTAAGCAAATATTTGTCTGGTACATGAAGCATCCTAAGGAGAAAGGGGATATGCCAGGTTACTCTGAAGGACACCAACAAGTAAACACTGGTGATGCTGGGAACACTTGTCTCACTGACTCCTTGAGATCTCCAACTCACTTTCACATTCTGTGTCATTAACCTCATTCATCTGATGTGAACACATTTTGCTAATTCAAGAAAATAAAAGTAGTGGAGTCTTACAGTTAAATTCACCCTCCTTTCAGTCTTTCCAAGGCATGGAAACATCATGACATATATTATTGATATTACAGACTAAAGTAGTTGTAAGGGAGCTATACTATTGTTCCTCTATACCAATGTATGCCTGCAGAGCTGTGCAAAAAAGCATAAAAGGCTTGACAATGATCAGTCTCTCAGGTAAGAAGATAAATATTCAGTCATTTCCCCTTCCTAATTGCGCTCAGCTTCAGCATTTATTTATTCAGTATTTATTCAGTAATTTTATTCAAGAATTACTCTGGGAGCTTGTTCTAGCCCCCTCAATAAACAAATGGGGTTCTGCCACCTTTTTTAGAAACTAATTATGCATCTTGGAAAACTAGGAAAATGCATCTTAAAAGTAAACATGCCTAAATGAGCAAAAAGAACTCCATGGAAAGTATGTACCTAAGAATACTAATGTTTCATAAAACCTACGAAAAATAAAGGTTAACCAAACTATCTTGCACTTCTGCCTTCTTCTGCATGAGCTTGAGAGTTGCAGGTCACAGGTTTTTGGAGTTCCTGACCTTCAAAGAACATGACAAGGCTCCTCCTTTCAATTTACTGTAATTGGAAGAGAGTTTCTGTGCATATTCCTTCACTGTCCGAGTATTGAGAACTGTGGAGGAGCCACAGCCAAGGACACTCAATAGCCAGGCATTCCCAATAATTCTCAGTGTTCTTGGTATCTTGATCATTTCCCCATGATAGATTGCATCTGTTCTTTTCAAAAACAAGTACTTTGTGAGAAGTTATGGGAAAAGCAAACCAACCAACCACCCAATGAACAGAGAAAGAGCACAGATTTAGTAACAAAGAGAAAGACAAATGGTGGTCCTCATGAACAGTTCATCTTCAAGCACTTTCTAAAGTCCATGTGGTTATAAGTGACTCAGTGTTAATTAACTTGGAACTTCATTCATTTCCACTGCTTCTGCCCACTTAAGACCAAGCTGGAAGACAAGTATCTAAATGTTCGTACAGGAGATTGCCCATGGAAAATATACTTCCAAGGTGGAAAAGGCAGGGAGCCAAAGGAGAAGTGTACCATTTTCAAATTGAAGTGCTATAATAGTTGCTGAAACCATGTGGGCTTTTTTGGGTCACATTTCAAAGTTAGAGTGGATACCGAATTATTTAAAACATGATCACAATTCAAATAAATGCCTATTTACCAAGAAATACCAACATTTCAAAAAACTTGAGACCCTATGGTTAGGTCTGAACTACTGATTTGGGGTGTATGATACATATGTGTGTGTATATTTTATGTATATGCTTATTATATATTAATGTGAATATATATATACACATACATATGAACAACTGGAGAACTATCAGCAGATAGCAGAACAAACGTGTGACGCTGAAGCTGCAGGAGAGCTACGACTGCACCTGCAGCAATCTGACAGCAGCGTTCACAGGGTGCAATCACAGGCTGGGCTCTACCACCTTTGTGACATGGCCATGTGAAAGCAGACAAACAAGCTGGGTGTCTGTGGTATCCTGTAGCTTGCCACTGCTGAAGCCTCTCCATTAGCCTTTGCCTTTCTAGAAAACGTGCGGTTTTCAAACTCAGCCAAGAAGACACCTGAGATGAAGCAGGTCCTTGGAAGGTGTAAATTATATCTATTGACTCTACACTGTTCCCAGTAAATTTTGCATTGGTTGAAGACAAAAATTCTGCTTCTCTGCCATACAAATTAAGTAGTTTTACAAAATGCCTTTTAGAAAAGATGTGTGTGGGGAAGACATTGGCTAAAAATCACTGAAATTGTCAATCCTCTCCCAGGTTACATGTACATCAGTGAAATGGCATTTCTAAGAGAAACTTAAAATAAGGGCTCTTCAATGATTAATTATTAAAGTGCAGATTGCTAGGCTGGATTTCTAATAATTGTAATTTGAAGTCATCTGTCTGACATAGTTCATACCATCATTAAATTCTTTCCTAAAATTTTTATGTTCTTCAAAAACCAGATAAAGTTATAAACTGATGGGATGGAGGAAAAGGAATGTATCCTTCAAATTTCTAAAAAGAAATCTTTCTAAAAGAAATCTATTCTTCAAATATAATCAGTCCTAGGGTTGACTGGGTTATAAGTATGCAGTATTCAAGCTAACCAAACCCTGCAGTCAAATCAAGAAGCCATGTGCACAGCACTTTATGAATCCCTGATGCAGCTGCCGTTTGAGAAAGGAGGAAGACAACAGTCTTCGAAACAGCAAAGAACTGAAGAGAAGATAAAAAGAAAAATAATGAGAAAACTATGCTAACTTGTTTGGCAAGGAGAATATAGTTAGCAGTTAAGGCGAAATAAAGGATGAGGAGTTCTTAATGTTGCCAATGGTAGGAAATATTGCCACCTAATAAGATGTTACTGCAAAGATACTACTAATAGATGTTACTAGGAACCAAGAGAGTGACTTCTTTTCTTGCACCTAGAAGGGGACATTTGACAGCATTCATTACTACTGCAGTAATATTTCAGAATGAAAATTATCAATAAGACAAGGAATTGTGTAAGTGAAAACACAGGAATTGATACAGACATACACGGGCATATACACTCTCACACATACAAATAGTTTTGTACAATGGTTTTTGATACCTCCCTCTTCATGTTAGCTGTTGTCAGTCTTGTAGGAATGGGTTTGTTGTTTTTTTTCCTCAGGTAATCAAAGAATTCGTATATTCACCCTCACTCTTGAACATGCTATAGCAGAAAAATACAGAACTGCTATGGTTTTCAGAAAAATTTTACCTACAGTTAGAAAGTTCTCAAATATGTAAGTCAGAATATGGATAAAATTCTGCACATGAAATCATATGCTTTATACAGGTGGAATCATAAAACTGAAGACAATTTGTTAGCTAAAAATAATTTTCCTACTATGTTTGTTGATATTTATCACAAATGAAAGCTGTCAGAAGTGATAAACTGAACACAGAACAAGAAAAGCTCATGTGATGAAAACTCTAAAAGGAAAAGAAGGCCAGTGCCAAGCATTCCCTAGCAGAACACTAAATCCTTGAGAAATTACTTCATTATCTGATGGTGGGGATAGATATCTTGCAAAGCTTGTGATACAAGTCTGCCAACAAGTACGTAGAAACAAAGCATAGAAATCTTACTTTATCAAATGTTTCGTTTACTGAAAGTTTAAAATATCAGCAGGGCTGCTGACCTTTTTAAAAACAGAATCTTTGAATGCACAAAGGCTTTTTCCTTACCGAAGGAAGAAGTTGGTGACATAAATATATGTACTACCTGTTAAGAATAAAATATGTAATACAGCTAATGAGTTTATAGGCCAACCATAACTCTTTAGAAAACACTTTGGCTCAACATTTTGATTTTATATCTGGACTATAAACTTAGATTGCCTCCGAATGCAAACTCAGAAATACTGGCCGCAATAATCTCTCATTCACAAAAAAGGAATGCATGCTTTTGAAACCTCTCAGTGTCAGGTCCTATACCATTCCTTTCTTGGGGCATGTTCAAGTCAGATGCCTTGAATACAGTAGTATTGAAAGTTTATTAAAAGTAGTCTTCTAAATCATTTGTGCAGTGAGAGTTATAAAATCCAGAGAGCAATTTGGACTGGATTTAGGGATGACTCAGAAATCAACCCAAAATTTAGCAATTCAGATGGAAGCTGAATGGCATTTCTGTTCTAAATGAAGTAAAGATTGTAATAATAAAATTTACTCTCATGCCTGAACCTCGCCAGTTGTCTAAATTGAAGAATTACAGCCTTTTTTTTTACCTCTAGGTTGTTTTTCCCCATCAGAAGCAACTCCCTAGATCATTTAGACCAGAACTAAAACATGCATTTTAAGCATCTCCCAGAGAGTTGAAAACCACTGGTTTCAGGGTTTTTTTTCCAAGAGCTTTCATTCCAGACTGTTACTTTCTAAGCAATGTGAGTAGGAGTCTAGCCTAGGCTAGCTGCACTCACAGCTGCATTTTGTACACAATAGGCTTTAGTTTCACCTTATGCCTTTGAGTCTGCTGCTAAAAGTCTGCTGCATAATGTCAGTCTAATATTAATGTTTGTAATTAAGAAAAATGTGTAGTGATAGATTCTGATTTGTTTATATGTCTAAGAAGCTGTGTTTTTCACATTGTTAATGTGAAAGTCACCCCTGTTACTGTGGCGTCCTACACTAGCAATAGCACTTAAAGCCATGGTTGTATTAATAATACATACATGATTATTAAGTCCTTTCTGATTATGACCCCATGCAGAAGCAGGATTTTCACACTGAATAGATAACATAATCTGAAGCACACTGCATTTGATGTTTCCTCTTTTCATTTGAGATGTTTTGCTATAGGAAAGAGTAAGAAGACCAGGGAATTACATGCTCAGTCCTCCTTCCAGCTGCACTCCAGTTTGTAGCAGCTTACATGATCAACAAAGACTCCACTCCAGGTAAAAAAATAGCCAAATAAATATATGCAGTCATAAACTGAAAACCAGCAACCCAAACACTACATGAAAGGAGACCAGGGTAAAATTATGTCATGGACATAGCTGGATAGAGCTATTTCAGGTCAAGATTTGGGCTACAAACCTGCATGGTGTTTTTGAGACCAAGGAAAGTTGTGACACTCTGCTAAAGCAAGATCTGCAACATCTTCAGGAAGACGTGTGTGGAAATGTCACTGTTCTGGAGCTTGCTAGGACTGCTTTAAAAAATTCTGGCCTGCATCACTGCTGTGTGATACTGTTGCTAGCACGGGCTGCTGTGCATTTCCCTGGCCATGTTTTTCATTTTAATTGGTAAACTCCCTTGGGTTTCAAGTTTGCAAAACCTTTTCTCTCAATAAACCTAAACCTAATAATTCTTCTCTCCCATATAATATAAAAGCAGAGGTGGAGATGCTACCGAGTCTTATTTTCCCTTGCACTATGCAGAGTAAATATGCCAATTTGTGTTTTGTGACTGGCTGCATAGGCATTTTTCTTGCCTTCCTCCTGCTGCCTCTTGGAATATTTCACTTTCTTTCTTTTTAAAGCTTACCTACAAAGAGATTGCCTGATTGGTACTAAAATATTTCAGACATCTGACAATTTGGACTGCTGTGAACACAGGCTTCTTGCCAGCTCAGAGCACAGTCGGCTGTTCTTCTGTTTCTCTTTAATTTGTGTTGCTTATTGAAAACCACAGAATGGGCTCTAGTTTTCCTTGTGACCCATATGTAAGGGACAACACACAAGGCATAGAGAGCTCTTGGGATAGTGTGCAAGGACCTTTCATGGCAGAGGAATAAGAATTTCTCTGCTTCACTGATTTTTAGTAGACTATCACATAATAGGTATAGGGTATACAAGGGCAAAAGGGAGATATTAGAGAATGCAGGAATCAATAGCTCAGGCACTGAACATAAAGTGGTAAAGAGTTATTTTTAGCTCTTTGGGATTTTTTCATTTCATTGGGGAAATGAATAGGGAATTAGATCTGACACTGCTGGGTTGTCTGAGCATTGCTATTTTCCTGTAATGGTTTTATTTTGTTTGGGAATCCCCCCAGAAAGAGTAATTTGTACAATCTGGGGCTACATACTGCCTCTGGACTGAGGTTTTTCTTTCTTTTTCTTATATTTGGGGTTTTATTTGGGTGCCCTCCCACCAATTACCTTTTTCTTCCTTTCAGAAAGTATTACAAGTGATTCTTCAAAAATGTTGTTCTCATTTGTATTAAAGCCACTTTCACTCCGCTTTGGTAAGGAATGTGATTTGGACCCTCATGTTTTTCTCAGTAGTAGCAAATTATAGGCAAGTTTACAAAGATGACATAGGCAGCATTCAATATATGGAGTTCCATTTGCAGGGTCCTTGAGCCATGCTATTAATACATATGCAAACACAAATAATTTCCAATGCCATTGTCATCACATCATGTTCATGTTTTCTGATGGTATGCATTCTAACCCAAAAAGATTGTTTGATAAGGTTAGGCTCTTAGATGTGCTTAATGATGCATACATGATCTCAGCATTTGCTAAGATGCATATTTAAGTATGTGCATAAGATATTTGCAGGATTTGCACTGAAAGCATATGCAACCTCCATGTAAATATTATCTATTCACATATCTATAAATACATGTAAGTATATATGAATGTCATTCATATATGAATCACATGTAAATGCATATTAACTTTCAGTATTATTGAGTTTTCTGGGATTTGAAATTCTATCATAATTTATATTTAAAATAATAGTAATATTATTGTTAAGATAGTCTTCAATAATTAGTATATGTATGATATGTATGTTCCTTAACTACAAAAGGCTGATTTAACTTGGGCCAAGTTTTATTTCTTAAATAGACTTTTGTTCCAAGTATTTTATGGCAAAAAAACCCAACCCATATACAAACAAAACTCTTAAAAATAACTGCAAAGATTTCAGGACCATGATGACTGGAAGGATGCAAGAGAAGGAGTGCTATTAAAAAGAGGATTAAAAAAAATCAGATTATCGACATAGTTGTAAAAGGACGTTGGGATTCATCATCATATTTTTGAAGCTCTTTCTTCATGGCTGCTTAATAATACCTAATAATATAATGATAAAGTTAATTGTAAGTGCCAGGGAAGACATCCATACTCAGAATGTCAAACAATAATTTAATTTAGGTCATATACTATTTTTGATACTTCAGAGTATGAGCATGTTGTCTCTGCTTTCTCATTTTCAGGATATCCTTTCTACTTTCCCTACGCAATGTGAAATGACACATTTGCACATTGAGAACAAAAAGTAACAGCACTGGCTTGGCATATGCATAGAAGTTAAATTATTGAAGCTTTGGTGGAAACTGTCATAAGACATCCACCTTAGTAATTTCTGAAATGTCTTTCACATGCAGTCTCTTAGACTCTGCATTGCATCATTAGCAAAAAGAACTAAAATCAACAGAATGTCCAAGTAGCTGACAAGTACAAACTATCACAGATCTACACAGTTATTTGCCAAACCAGGTTGCTGAAGTTATTGTAGCTACTTTAATTATGACTGATGGTATTCTTTGGGTTTTTTCCCCTAGTTTTTTCACTGCAATTGTCATAGACCTCTGCCTACTTACATTTTGCAAAGTTTGAATAACTTTATTTTTCATATTAGAACCTTCACAATGACATATGGGACTGTTCCATTCTTCTCCAGTGCCCATATCAGTGACATCTCAATCATAAACTGAAAGCCCACCTTAAATATGTGTATTTCTAGTATCAACAAGCTTTGCACTTCATAACTACAGGCAAGCTGTGACAGGTTTTAAATATTTGAGCTGCGATTTGAATTGCTGTTCTTTCAGGGTGATATTTGCATCTGGAGGAAGGGCCAACATCAAACATATGAAGCATCGCTTTCAGTCCCGCTCAGTATCTTTTGCAGCACATAAAACACATATATTGTAACATCCTACATGCAAAGTGATGCTTGGACTGCAAGGAACATAAGGTGTTTGTTATGCTGCTCGCCTGGTTTTCACTGAAGTGTCTGCTGAAGCTTTGAATTGACTACAGCAACTAATGCCATCTCTGTTTTTAAGTAACCCTTCAAATAATGCTAGAGAAAATTTTACTTGTAACAGAAAGTCTCTTGAAAGAAACTCTTCTGGTACTTTACAGAATACATTAAACTACTTATCTTTAAAATCATTCAATTTAATGTGAAATCCAAATAAATCTTAAAAAAATCTACAACAGGAATGTGATTCAAGAGAAAATAAGTGGTGAAGGCTTAGGAAGACACATAAAGATACTTCAACAAGTCCTAGTAAGAGAAAAGTTGTTTGTGCATTAGGAACTTGTATTAAAGTTTTATTTCTAAAATTCAAAATGTGACACTTCAGGCTGTTCCCCAAGGATGTATGTAATTCTGTGATGAGTTCTTAAAACTGATGTTTTCCACCCATTCTGGCAAATAATTCAGTTTTTTTTGTATTGTCAGTAACAGCTCTATATCTAAGTAAGTTCTACAAAAATCCATCTCAAACAAGATCGTTGTAGCCTATGAGCCATGAAAAGTTGATATGGGAAGAAAGAGAGATAGGAGAAGGTATTTTTTTTTATATTGGTTTGGGATTTTTTAATAAAAAGGTTCAATTATATCTCAGTATATCAAAGATGAAAACGTGCTCACGGAAAGAAGAGTCAGCTCTATAAGTAGAAACTTTTACTTTAGGTTTCAATACTGCCATTTCATTTTAATCTAAAAATTGTCTTACAATAGACAGTGAGCAGGAAAAAAAAGTCTAATTTTTATCTTGACAAAGCTTTTTCCACATGCTATAGATTAATACAGATTGTATTAATGGTAAAATTGCAACAGCATCAGTAGCAAGAGAAATAATTCACTGTGCATTTCAATGTTTTCGCCACAGAGGATATCAGTATTGTATGTAAAATAAAACATTTTAGTAGCCTTTCTGCAATTTAAATTAGTTTACATTTTAAATGTCTTTTAAATATATAGTTATAAAAAGTTAATATTTTTGTATACTGTTCTACATCTTATTGGTACTCTGGTATGCTAATTATCACATGTTAAAAATATTCCATGGATTTGTTTTTATAGGTGATGACATTCTATACGTTCAGTTAAAATAGCTAGGCTTTCAAGGTTGCTTGTTTATTCTTTTCTCAGTTTAATAGGAAAAGCACTCTGCTTTCAGAGTTCTTATTGCATAACAATCTCATCTACTAGAAGCAAGAAAGAGTAGGAAAGGAAAAAACAAAGTTAATAGGCCAGAAGCACTAGCACTGGGCATGCCTTGTTTAAGAGACATTGTAGGTAATTGTCCTGCCCCTCTGTCAAGAAACTGGAGGTGTTTTTCTGAAAGACATAGCTCCCATTGCCATCACTGTCTATTCTTTCCCTCAAGTAAGTTTATTTCCAAGAGGAAAATCAAACCTAAATGTGCATACAAAATAGCAATTGTATTCCATCAGGTGCTATAGTGATGCCGTGCACTCTCACTGGGGCACAATAACTGCATGGATCAATAATAGGAGGCCAATACAGCTGTCAGTATTGTTCAGTTCTTATGCCGTTACAAACCATATTTGTAACGATGCCATTGCTCAATACATGCACATTGGAAGTGGCTCTGGGGAAGGTGCTTGAAGCATGGATCCACATTTATAGTAACATAAAAACTAGTTTGTTGTTTCCTATATGAAATCCAAAGTATTTGTTCTTGTTTAGGAAGACAAAGATTGTCTGTAGGACAGCTTTTCAGTTTCACACTATTGCTGCTCTGTTAGGTTGCATCTGAAGGCCAACCCAGTAAGGACATCCTTGGCTGCATCCACGTTGCACGTTGGGATGTCAAATTGCCAAATTCCATCCACTCCACACACAAAGCGGCGTGTCTTACCTCAGAAGGTTTGGCAAAGTCTCCTGGCAAAGTCTCATTGGCATTCACTTGGGCCATGTTAAATTTCCATTAGGCAGACCATGGAATGGAACCATCTGCCCCAACAACCTATAGGCCATGTAAAGTGATGTGAGTTGATAACCTCTGGGAACACTCTGTAACGTGAATCTTCCAGATGTGTTCTGGAGACAGTCTAAAGAACACCCTGAAGACAAGGTGCTCCCAAAGTTTCAATGCTACCATAACAACTGGGGCACCTTTTAAGCAATCCAAAGATTTTCCAAAGGCTGGATAATTCAGAAGAAAGTGATTTTGGTCCCAGTGCCACTGACCGGCAGCACTGCAACAGGCTACTGCAGACACAGGCAGTGTCAGTAAGAGCGCTGAAACTGCTCTTCTGCCAGACTTGCTTCAGAGTAATTCTATATTTTTATTTCCAAACTTCTAATATGCAATGGAAAGAGGAAAGAAATGCAGTCATGTTCAAATGTCAGCACAGCAATATAATGGTGACCAAGCACAGTGCATGACTAAATTTCATGCTTCCCTGAATTGCAAATAATTTACAGAGCTATTGGGACACTGGTTTAATTCCCCTATTAAATTGGCAGTTGTTTGACCCTGGAATTTGCCATTTAGCATGTGAAAAAAATCCTTTCATTACAAGATTTCATTTTTTTTTTTGCATTTATCTCAAGTAATCAAATGATGCAAAAACTTACAACTTTTAAATTGAGAGCTTTATTGTATTCGTTGTCTCTGAAACTTTTTCATTGAAAGGGTCATACTTGAAGGTGCATTATATACATATAGTGATAGCATTTCAGTGACGTACTCTGGAGTAAGTTTAAAAAAGTTTGTTTCCTGTTTCTCTTAAAAAAATCAAAACAACAAAACTCAACCAAACTAAACCAAACAAAAATCCCCCATATAATAGTTTATGATGGAACTCATCATCTTACCACTACTGCAAACTCAACAGTCTAAGTTGGTCAGACCGAGATTGGCATAATTATACAAAATGTAGTAATTTGACTAAAAGATTTTAGCTTATATTTTCTTTTAATATATATAAGTACAGTGCTAAGTTTAGCACATAATTCAAATGCACAACATTCCAAGGGGTTATGGACATCTCTCCAGACCTTCCCTTCTGCATGGGAAAACCGACAAAATTTAGGTTGTCCTTGAGAGGCCTGATGCTGTTTTGTTCTTAAATATCTCTAAGGATGGAGACTCCACAACCTTCCTAGGCAACCTACTTTGCTTTTTCCTTATTCTTACCATTGGAAAGCATTTTTTTCCTTCTTCTGAATGTCTGAACCTCCTGTGCCACCATTTTTTCACTTTTTCATCTCCTTTTTAATAGCACCTTTTACTGATAGAAAAGCAAAATGAATGACCTGATTTTGCAGAAGTGCAAGAAGTCTCAAACATCCATGATTCTCATTAGTGTCAGGGGAGTCTGAAAGAGCTTTGACTGTTTACCTCAAGCCATTTTTTTTCATGGGCTAATTAGAACTCTAGTTTTGGACTTTAACATTTAAAAAGTTCATCTAAACCCCTCTTCTTTAGTGGCATAAACCTGCTAAAAAAAACCTCTGAAGGTTTCAAAGCATTCCTTAACGTCTGTCTCGCAAACAGCCATCCTTTCCAAGCCATGTCTTAGGGAACGTTCTGAAACACATTAGCTTAGAAAGTGTACAGAAATACTTTTAAAAAGTCCCCATAGACCTCTCATTCCCTGAGAAAGCAAGCTAAGGAAACAGAAAGGTGCCAAAGCCTTCATGAAATCTTTGCTAGTAGTCTAAAAACCTGAGAATGGCCATACTGCAGGTCTGCTCAAGGGTCCATCTAAACTAGCATCTTGGTTATGACTGTGCCCGGCAGACAGTGCAGCAAAGCTGCTTAAGGCTGTGGCAGCCATGCAGTGACAACAGTGACACAGTGATGCCTCACTTGGTCACTCACTTCCCAACCTACAAGACTTTGCAGCAGTGGCTATGTAGTGTACTTGAGTTCACCCACGGGATGAAGAGGTATTAAATGAGCAGAATGGAGATGTAAATAAGTTGATTGATATGTCTAAAACCAAACAAAGCATAACAATATTTAAAAAAAATAATATTTTAATATTAAAAGAATGTATTGAACATAGTATTTTGCTGGAAAATTACTTGAGAATGCATGACTTGTGATTTATTTCACTGGACTTCAGTACAGCATTGAGAACATGCATATGTTTTCTTCTGAGAAGAATTAGCAGTAACAAGGTTCATAGTTTGGCCAGGAAAGGAGTGTCCTTTTAGTACCAAATTCTTTGAAATACAGAGGGAAAAATAAAAAAGCCTGCTGTCATCTGCTGGCTGGAATTTGGAGAGTATGTCTTGCATCTCTTTCTGATTCCCCAAATCTCCACTCAGGTCCTCAAGCTGCACTCAAGTCCTCAAAGACACAGAAGAGAGACCATGATGAGCCAGAGTTCTGTCTTTGCTGCGCCTTTGATGGGAGGGAGAGGGTCCTGACCCAAGCTGTTAAACTAATTAGAAGACAGCAGCTGATTTTAAAGCGGTATGGTGCAGGGTCCTACAGGGTTGTCCAACTGAGCAAGGTTTAGTTTGCTGCTGCACTGTTAAAGGACATCCTATGGTTTTCCTGTAAAGACAGCGATCTCAATTGCAGAAGCAGTTCTTCCCAGTGGTGCTCCTGAGATGGTGCAGTTGTATATAGTCCTGACAACAGGACAACTGTCGAAGTAGCACAAGTCAGTCCTGTGATGAATTTTTGAGTTTTCAAATGCAAAAAAACCCCTTATTTTCTTATTCTCCTTTACTCAAGACCAAACAGCTAGAACAACAGTAGGAAAGGAGTCAGTCCACTTCAGGCCAATGGAAAAACAATCAGCAAGCATTAAACACTCTCACAGTTACTCCCACGACATAGCCTTCTCTCTTTGAATATGTACACAATTCTTCATGGGTCTGTTTTTCCCAACACTTCAAGGCAAATTATTATTTTATTTAAGTAGGGTCTCTTTTCTGTATGCTCTGAGCGCTCACACGTTTGCTAAGCATCAAGTAAACTTCTACCTGCTTTGAGCTCTCTTTAAATCAAAGATGACTAACACAATGAGTAGGTGAGAGGTTTTATTCTTATCTTGTTTTTTTTCAACATGTCAGGCCTGAATGCAAATTCACACTCCCATGGGTATCTCAGGAGAACTTAGAAGAAGAAAATAAAACATCTACAGTATTTTACTGTCAATATCCAGGGCAAACATGGTTGAGTGGGATATGTCTGCAGTAAAGCATGTCCAAGATATACGTTAGATGAGTGGCCACTACAATAAAGTTGACACCTCTGTCACACTCACCCTGGATGCTTATTATCGCCAGTGCCAGTCTGATAATGCCATGTAATACCTTGAAAGTCTTTGGGAGTTGAAAATTCAATTAGGGAGATATTTTACAACAGATTACATTTTTGTAGGCTGGAGTATTGTAAATTTTTATTCCACCATAAAACATTTTAAAATTAAGTAAACAAGGCTCAAAACTCTCAAAGAGAGTTGCCTTCTGCATGTATTTAATTACAAATGGTAAAACTCATATTAAAATTTAGGAGACAGAAGGGAAGAATGCCTGCCTGCAACAATTACATGTCGAATAAAAGCAGATTAATACTGCTCAATTTTTGCATCAATGACTTCATATAAATTCATGGAAAACTGCCACAGCCAGTAGTTATCACTGCTACTATAGTGCGACATTAAAACAGTTGTCAAGGAAAAGAAGCTTTTGACATAGAAATCGTCTGCATAATACAGGCTGTCACTGACAGGTTTCATTCAGCTATCTGTTCTTCACCACACAAAATAGGATGATATAATGACATATAACATTATTGGTTATTATTTGCTAGCAGATTCGTAAGTACAAAAAAAAGAGAAATTAATAGCAGATTAAGTTAAATATTACATTCTCTTCTTAGTGCTTCTAATAGTTTGTCATGCTGAACTGATGGTTGGTTGTGTTCTCCCCAGATTCTAGATTAATGTGCTTCAAGGAGATAGAAGAATACTGAATTAACTCCTGATTTGTGGGTTGGAATGTACCTGCACACATGGATGAAAGGCTATCAATCACGCCATATTTCCTAGGCCAAGACTGCGAGGAGTCCAGCAGACCCAAATGTAGTGTAGTGGTTTAAGGCCAGTACTGAGCTCCATGATGCCATTCCCTCAATTCTCCCCCCACCCACATGGAATGAGAAGGAAAAATATAACAAAGAATTTGTGGGCTGAGACAGAAAAAAGGGACAGGGAGGGTTTTCACTCACCACTTTTGGTCACAGGCAAAAGAGAAACTCATCTTGAGGAGAAGAACAATTTAATTTGTTACCAGTACCATCAGGATAGAATAGTGAGAGACACAACCAGGTCTTAAAGTCAACAGCTTCTCATGTGGATCTTTGCCCCACTGTTGAACCTCCATGGGTTGCAGGCGGTTTGACCTGCCTTCTTGCCATGGGTTGGAGGGGAAGTCTCTAATCTGGCGCACCTCCTCCTCCTCCCCAACCTTCTCCTTTCTTTCTTCACCTACCTTGGCGTTTGCACACTTGTTCTCCTCACATCCCACTCCTTATCTCTGCTGCAGGTTTCTTCTCCTGTTTCTTGAAGAGTTCCCAGCTCTTTCTTGGGTTGGAGCTGCAGTGGGGCTTGAGCTTAAATTGAGGCCAGACTGGTCTGGCTGGGCCAGAGCCGTGTCACACACACCGGGGCCACGCTAATCTGGTCTGGGAAAAAGAGAGGGAGGCCATGCACTGCACCCCTCTTAAATACATTGATTCACAGAGGCATTGGTTGTCTTGGGCTTGGTCAGAGGTTGGTCTGAAGCCAGGGGCGCTTCTAGTAGCTTCTTTCAGGGCTAGCTCCATAGACCTTCCCACTACCAAAAATTCAAAAAGTTCTCACAGAAAACCCAGTACATCATGGATACATAGCAAGAGGGACAGAAGTTGCATGGAAACACTGATTGTCACTAAATAAAAGCAAATCTGCCATAAAGCTGGTCCAGCCCTCAGTTCTGACCTGATTAAAAATGTTCTTGTTCCTGGGAACATGCTCACTGCAAACTATGCTGCTGATAAGCCCAAACTGTGCAAGTGTAAGTCTGTAATGAATCTAACGACCTTAGAAGGTTGACAGTGGAGCTCCTCAGCTGCATGCCATGACAATTTGTTGGATTCAACAGGCAATAGACAATTCCCTTTTTCAATGGATTGTTCAAACTTTGTATGCCTGCACTTGAGGATTGAGTACCACAGCAGATCTCATCTTGCATGTGTTTAAGCAGGAGGGTGGAAAGAATCAAGAGTAGGCATTGTGTCTGGCAATGTCTTTTTGAAATGAGTTGTTGCATTTTCTGGAAGTTCAGCGTGAGCCAGAGTCTGGGTGCAGAGATGCATCTCAGGCTAAGGCAGATGTCACCATCCAGTCAAAAAGCAGGTCCTTTGCATCCTGACACTATCACTTATCATGCCTGCAAAGCATTGCTTATACACATTTGACTCGCTTGCCTGCCCAGCAATTTTCATTGTCAGAGGTCTGATTCCAGGGTTGCCAAGCTTACAGCCAAAGTGAAGTTCATGCTCCCAGAGTATAGACACTCCATCAATGCTACTGTTTCCTGGAAATGATGACCTCACTTAATACAATATAACTGCACATTATACAATCACAGCTAGGCATCTAGTAGAGTAATCTGAAAACAATTTACTAGTAACATGAGAATAAATTTTTGAGCTATATCTTATGTTAATGGCTGTAGGTCACAGTGGTATGGGTACTCAGCTATCGCTCTTTCACAGGCCAGCATTGTCCAACGTTAGTACCTGGTTGTTCAAAGCTTTCCAGAACAAAATTTGCAAAAGAGGTCTCTTTTAGACCAGTTTCTCTTCTCTCTCTCTTGCCTGCTTTTGAAATATGGTGTCTACAAGTGCTTTGAAGGGAGCAAAGAGGATGCAATTGCTATCTCTTAAGGATTTTTGACATTTCAGTTTTCATTTGTTTGTTTCTCCGTTACATAGAACACACTATTAAGGTGTTACTGGAGGGTTTGTTACGTGAGGCTCCAACAGGCAGACCACATTTTATACACATTTTCCATCTTTTCTTGAAACATGTGGGTGCGAGCTTTGCAAAGGTCAACATTGCTCTGAAAATGATACATGTATTTTGTCATCACTTAAGCTACAGCTGTTTTCAAAATTAAAAAAAAAAAAAGGAGGGACTGGTCAAAGAATACCTGATTTGCAGTTGTCAAGATGCCAAGGTCAATTTGAACTAGAGGGCTCCAAGTTTTAACGACATGTCATATCCAAATCACTATTAAGTAATGAAGTAGAAAAATTGTGCTTGCAATAACAGCAGGATTAGATTTTAACTCACTTTTGCAGCATTGTGCACTCCTAGATCCTTATCACATTATGCAGGTTAAAAGCCAGATTTTCCACAAAATGACAGAATTCTCTTTTATATCTAGCAATTTTTGCAGCACTCTTTCTGCTGTCCAGTGCAGATACTCTGCAATGCCTACAGCGATAAAAGAACAGACTTTCTCAAAGGACAAAGCTCCTCTGATAAGCCTCTTTTGTGCTATAAGGTCCTAGAATCACAAATTTTAATTTAGATTCTCAGAGTGCCTTTTTCCTAAGATGCATACATGTGTGTGTATGTATTTGTATAAGAATGGCTTTTTAGAAATATATAGCTTTCCAGTCAGGCATGGCTGAAATCAGTGAAGAAACAGCATCTAATTAATGCACATGGACCAAATCTGGGTACTTGTGGCAGTGCTGCTTTGTACCAGGATGGCTAAATCAGCTGTGCTTCTTAAAATGCAATGTCATTTCTCTAGTTGCTTTTTTTAACTTCTAAGAGCTACCATATCCATGACACTAATGGATCAGCTCCAAGAAGGATGTTTTGAGGCTTGGATTCACCAAAGAGCTTTGGTTTGTGCTTACATGGCTGGACTGATTAAAAACATAGTCTTCAGTGTTTTCCTGGTTTGAATCTTAAACAAGCAACTACAATAATATTTAAAGCAACAGTATCTTTCTTCAGGTTCCTTCCTTAAACCTTCTTTATTTTGTCAGGCATTATGAACAGCAGCTCTTTTAATGTTAGGACATTGTCTGGAAACCATTTAGGCTTAACCTATAAATCAGTGATGATGTTCTCAACACCTTCTTTGTTCTCAAGAACACAGGAAAATGAGCTGTCTCTGATATAAGATAGTTGCAAAAATATAAATACAGGTAGTTACTACAAAAGATTTTTTTCTCAAAACCTCTCTGAATATATGCTGTTTTCCAGCAACAAACATAATTCAGTTCTAAGAAAGAAACATATTGAATGACATATAAATTGTAAGAATGACAGCATTTGTATCTGATACAGACTGAAACAAATTTGAGGTTAACAGATGAAAGAACTAATGGAAATGGAATATGACTACATTGGTTCTCCTATGTGTTTTATTTCCCTAGGGTTGAATTTGCATTCAAACTATGTTGGATATCTCCCTGAAAAGATTACACTGTGGAGGACAAATAACTAATTTAATAGGAATGAGTCACTCTGTGAGGTATGTCTTTAAAGCTCTCTCTCTGACAAATAAATCTACTACAATCAGCTCTCTACTTAATTCCTAATATACAGTAGGAAATCCATATTGGAATTAAGTATCTGACTCAATTTTACTGCTGTCAGAAAACATATAACACACCTTTCTGCAGACTCATCTGAAATTAAAAATCATCAGTAGAAGAAAAGACGGCTTACTGTATTTTGCAATGAAATGAAGAAATACACGTTTCCTCATGGGACGCATGGAATGCAAACATGCAAGCAACATTGCTTGTACTGACAGCTCATGCCCTGTATGCCCACTTTTTACTAAATCATATCTGACCAGAAAGACACGTGCAGAACAAACTGTGACTCTGTTTTAGCAGAGAGGAAGTCCAAACCAATGACAACTCTGACTCAGAGACAATTTTGTGTTTCTTTCCATTGGTTTGGTGTATGCATTTAAGAACAAACAAACATAATTTTTACAGTAAGAGCATTAATTGAAAATGCAGCTCCTATCAGTCTTTCTGTGTTATGCGTCTATATAAATCCAACAATGAAATACATATGAAAATGCTGTTCAGGATTGGAGACACATAATACTGCCTCAGGATTAATACAAGAGGACATTTGAGAAGGAGTATATGTATCACTGTCAAACTTCCAAAATAAGTGGGATCCTTTCAGTTATGTGGTACACCTTGACTAGATTCGTGCAGTTAAAGTCCCAAATTCACTCAACCCAATTTTTCTCAAGACAGATAAGCCTTCTGATTGTGTTTCACAAAGTGGTCCTGAGACATACCATGCTGTCCCACTTGAGAGCACCGCACACTGTGTTTGGGGCCCAAGAGAGATTAGTTTGGGCAGGCGTGCCCCCGACTACTCTGCCACCCAGCACTCCATACCTGAGGCTGCAGCTGCAGGAGGTTGTGCTTATTCACCACAACTGATTTATCTCACAGTATCTAGTTGTGCAGAAAGTTCAGATGGGGTAGCATTAGCTCTTCTTACCTTTTAGTTCACTTTAATTATTTTCCCTTTATCACAACAACCTTGTCTTTAGCAATTGAAAGGAGCAAAAATACATTTCCCACTATACCTCTTGAAGACTGCTCAGTTTGTCAATTTTCCCTGGCACCCATCAGCCAGGAGTAGATAGAATGGATCAACATCTCTCAGTCACAGTGCTACAAAGCAGAATGACTTGTCCAATGCGTAGACAATTCAAAATTGTTTTTTTCAAGCTTAGACGTATTGGCATTTGTCACCTCTAAAGACACCAGCTACTTTTATCCCTGCTCAGTATAGAGCAAAAGGGCTTTTTTTCCTGGAAAGGCAACACCTCTTAACATCAGAGCATGCATAAACTGCATTAAAATCCTCCCTCCCTTAAACATATGACACTTGTGGTCATCTAGAAATTCAGATTTTGAAAGTTCCAAAAATGCAGAAATTTGATTACAAAACAGGAATAATATGGATTATTCAGCATCCTGTAACATATTATGCAAGCATTTATTCAGAAGCGTAAAATCCCAGAAAAATCTCAAGAAGAAATTTGTTTGCAAAGGTTTTGGCCGTCAGGAAACAGCAAGCTTAGAAACCTTAGATAAAGCACACTATGTAGGCAAGTGGATCATACTGAGTGCAATGTATTTGTGAGCAAATTGGCCTTCATAATGCCAATGCACCCTTCTGAAAGCATAATTGGGACTTGAGAGATGCAGTAAGCCTTGCACTGCTGTTGTATGCAGGGACCAGTTTCACTCATTGTACACAGTCTGATCACAGGAGCGTGCAGAAGAACTATTTTGTGGCTTAGTATGAATCTTCCAGTAAATCTGTTATGGCAAAATGCTTTTTTCTTTTTAATGGAAGGCAATTTAAGGAAATGGCTTAGGAAACAGACAAACCAGCCTGCTTGGGAAATGGCATTCACTGTCCTTGCTGCAGTGAGGGATCACAGGCAAACAAAACTGCAGTGACTTTCCACACCCTCTGACTGATCTCTAAAATGCAGTAGAGACCCTGAGACTTAAATAGAAATTCCCCTAGAAAAGGTTTTTACTCTGTTTTGTTTCACCTTAGAAGTAACAGCTGAACTAAAGGCTCTGGAAAATATCTCAGTGTGCTAATTGAATTTAAATGTACTCAGAGAAGGGTACAAGATCATGTTGAAATCTTCACTCCTGGGCTTTCATTAGTGGAGTTTTTGTCTGTTTATTTTCCACATTCTAGTACTCAGCATGTTGTCAAGTCTTCCTCCCTTTTTATAGTACCTGGTGAATATGAATTATATATATAATCATATAAATTACCTTATTAAGAAGGCAGTTTGGTCATTCTTTCTGTATTTAATTCACTCACAAAATGATGGTATGCGGAAAATGCAAAAAACCCTTCTTGGCTCCACTAGAGCTTAGAAGCTAATTTTCTGACATTTTTAACAAATACAGAAATTTGAGGGGTGGTGGAGGGGGAAAGCTATGTGACAGGAAAAGTAATCTCTTATACATGGGAGCAGAAGTTACCAAAGCCCAGAACATCCCACTGAAAAATACAGTTGTTACAGAGAAAATCTCCTGAGATCAGAGGGTTTCAATCAAATCAAGATCAAACAGTTTATTGATTTATTAACAGCATATAAATAACTAACAATCTGTGACCTATATCTTCAGGATCAATACCAGCACTAGAGGAGATTCATCACAATGCTAGACACTTGGAAAATACTAATATGCACTTGCAGACTTGTCACACCTCCCTGTTCCAACCCAAAGATACAGCATCCATGGCCAGACAAGCTCCCATGCTCCAGTTGCGAGAGCTGCTGGTAGCCCCCTGCCCTCCCCAGGCACCCAGCTCCAAACATGCTTCGTGTCACGTTATTACTCCTCTTCACGCTGGCTTCTCCTTTTTCCAAAGTCTCTTTATAATTCCCAGTTACTGTTTAATCCAGCTGATGGTCACCTTCCTCAGTTACTCCACCACTTTTGGGCAGACACCTTCTCAGGCAGCTTTTGGGTGTTTAAGTGAGTGGGTTTATGCTCACTTTCCTAGCTTTGCAGCGGTTGTTTTTCAGGCCATATGACCAAAGGGAGAGGTTGTGCAGATCACTGACATTCACCCCTTGAATGCCTGTCTTCTCTGTATGATTGAGCATCCTACCAGCTGCTGCTATCCAGGACATCTGACCAAGAGGAAAACTTGCATAAATAATTTGATATGATAAATTATGATATGAGGATGGGGTTTTGCCTTGAAAGACATTAAAGTTTTGGAAACCTTTTTTTTACATGAAATGCTTTCAGATTTCCATGAAACTTTGGTACAATTGAAGAGAACATTGTGAGGAAGGTAGTTTGTGTATGGGATTAGGAAAGGGAGAGGTTACGGTCACAACAAAAAAGTGCAATACTAGTCCGACTCATATTGAGAAGCATTCGGCCCTCTGCACATACAAAAGGAAGATCCATGACATTCATTTACTTGGTGCACTGTCTGACATCAGGCTGCTCTTGGAATGCCCATGGGGACTCCTTGATACTGCTCAGCTGTTTCTAAGAGTGAGGTGTCTGTATCTGCAGTTTGCACAGAACCCATTGCAAGGGGTTGCATGTCAAGAGTCTCATGTGGAGATACCACGTCAAAGCTTTGAATTAAGCCTAATGAGAATTACTCTCCCCTTTCCTCAGCCCAGCAGGATGGCTTCGTCTTTGCATGCTGAGAGTGAGAAATAGCATCATCTGTAACTAAAGCTAGATGAGCTAGGGAAATAAAAGCAGGGAACAGGGCTGACTGGGGGGAACACACTGGACTCAAGACTTGCCATGAGACTGTAGGGTGAGAATTGCAGCTGCTCCCACACCTGCATGAGATTGTGTGTTTCAGAAAGAGGAAATGAGAAATTTTAGGAAGAAGCATGTCACCATTTAGCACATGGGAGATAGTTTCAACATCACATTTTAGCTTAGCTCAGCAGAAGCACCTCAGCTTTCCATTTGTGTCTATCATAGGCTCTCTGAAATAGGTAAACCTTTTACAATTAGACTCGCACAACTATCTCAAAGGCCAGAGTCTACAAATTTGTGTAATTTGTTCCAGAATGCATTTTCTGTGAATCAGAATGAGTAGTAATCCTGATAGTGACAATTTATGCTTTAAATATATAACCTGATATAAAGGCAGGTACAAGCATGTTTATAATTTACATTGTGGTAACAAAAATATGAGCTTAATTGGAGCTGTAATAAAAATAAATGAGTGCATGACACAAATAATTACTTTTACAATTGGATTTTGAATTTTCTATTATGCACAATCACTTAAAGATAGTGCATTTTTTAAATTACTTTGGTGAGGAAGGAAATGTATGCAGTTTATTTATTACAAGTTTTTTAACACTAGTCATTCCATATTGTCAGAGTCAAAACAACTTATCTAGCTACACTTCTCCCTAAGTATTGTATTTTGGTTAAAACATTTGGACTGTGCTGAAGTTTATTGTGAAAAAACCTCACAATTTTAATTGTTTATGTCTCAGAATAACAGTTGTCTTTCTGATGGTTCACAAAATCAAGTCCATTAAGCCCAGTTGTAGGTTGTTTTTCTAATATTTAGTTTATTTTATAATTTTTATAAATTTAAGGTTTTGTTTTAAGTAAAATGAAGCAGCGTACTATAAATGTTAGTGTAACCACATGGTGGCTTTCATCAAATTCACATTATTAATACAGATGCTGGGGTTTTTGGCCCTAATTATTTTAAAGTTGCATGGTCATTTGTAATCAGACATTCACCATAATTACTGAATAAAGCAGAAAAGCTGTGACTGGGCTCTTTTTTCTCACCCCATTTATGACACACGTGCAACAAAACTAATGTAGTTTTCTGCTGACCTCTAAGTAGTTATAGCATTATGACCAAAATATTTTCAAAAGCTCTAGTAATATCATTTACTGGTACTTCATTCTGACTCTTTTCAAGGTTTCATGCACTGATAATCTTTTTTTATAAAACCAACAAAATTAAGTATTTGCTAGCATCTGCCTCTCCTTCATCAATACCCAGACGCATCCCAGTTCAAACACTTGAAGGTCTGTTGTAATTAACAGTGGCAACGTTTAAAGCTACCTTGCAACCTTCGTGCAAATGCATAATTTCTAAAGTATCACATTATAATAGTGTTTCAGCATATGTTGGCATTAAAATTAGTTGAAAACATAAAATAAAGCTTCCTCAGCAAAATTTTTAACTGGGCCTATAACAGGAGCTTCGTGACTTGGGCCCTAGACTGCTCATTACTCATTTTTACTTAGGTCACTCTGGATACTGCAATATTTATCTGTATCTTTATAAAAGTCACTGCATTAATGTAAATTTTTGTGGTTTGTTTTTTTTTTTAGTTAGTGATTCCTTTCGTTTTGCTCTTTCTTTTGGCAAATTCAATTCAGACAGAATATGCCTCATATGTAATTTTTGGACACTTCTTTATAATTATCTTTTTTAAAGGATTATTTTTCTCCTATAAAATAGCCAGAGAGATGGAGTCATCTTTGGAACTAGGACTTGTACCTTTAGTAAAAGCAAAAAAGGCTTCACATAAGACTCTGCTTCTACTCTCATTAACATTTTTACGTGCACTTAATCTCCTCACCTGCCTGCAATTAAGAACTTGCATGATCATTTGCAGAACTGAGGCCAAAATAATTATAGTTTACACAAGACTGTGACAGGGAAGTATATCATTACTGCAATTAATCCTTTAGAACATTATGAAATGGCCATTTTCTCAGAATAAAACAAAGTATTTGTTGCTAATCAAAGGTAAAGTTTATTTAATAAGAATAGACAATATTTAATAGCATAGGAATATATAATATTTAGTACCTCTATAATCCATGGGTATTTAATTTCACTAATGTTTATTGCAAGTGGAAGAGAGGGAATGAGAAATCCTTCCCTTATAGTATCAGACATTGGGTTACATTTTTACATTAGGTGGCACTAATTCCCTATTAACTGGTATTAATATAATATGCAAGAACACTTCAATTTCATAGAGCTAATGCATAACTTTAGTGCTGTTACACTTCACAAAGCATATAGCACAGTACTAAATGCAGGCTTGTCTGTACCTCATACAAGTTATAATAACCTTCAGATGTTCTTTAGTACGAACCAAGCCAGATTATTTTTTGAGATGATCAACAATTTCAGAATCCTGGGTTAGTCTCAGATATCCAGCACATGTCCCTGTCAACTGCCATCATGAGGAACTGATGTTAAATCAGATAATTAACCATTTTTCAATGGGATAGATAGCAGAAAACAGTTGCCAAGAGTACCAAGCATTTGCATTTGATTACAAAATAACTTTTTATTACATACCAAAAGTGTATCCTATAAATTAAAAATGCAAAATGCTGGCAATATGTCATGCACAAACAGGAGTTCACATGTAAATTCTCTGTATGCTTTTGTACCGAATTCACTGGTCTAGGGTCTGGTTCCCTTCTTCAGTGCTGCACATACCCTGCCAAGCCCAGGCACAGAGCTTGGTGAACCACAATAAACAGGGTGATTTCAGAGAAGTTACATTGTGGTGGGAGGAAGGGGGAGCAAGAGGCAATTGTTTCAAAAATGCAATAAGAGATAGCTGTACATGTGCAGCAGTGCAATGCAGGTGAATGTTGCATTGTGGCATTGAACCCTTGTAGGATCAGCTCCTGCATGGTCAGTACATAAGGCAGCATGTTAGTGTTGCTTGTCTTGTATCTGGTGCAGCTCAGGCACATCATGTTACAGACAGGCTCACAGAGAAAAAAGCTCAATCTGGGCACAGTGGTGAGGACTCTATAAAAGCAGCGAGCCTGCTTACATGAAATGAAATCACTGGGCTCCAAGCTGGAGTGGGTTTGAGCACAAACATAGAATCACAGAATCATTTCAGTCAGAAAACACCTTTAAAGTCACTGAGTCCACCCATTAACCTGGTACTGCCAATTGCACCACTAAACCATGTCCCTAAGCACTGCATCTACCCGTCTTTTAAATATCTCCAGTACTGGTGACTCAACCACTTCCCTGGGCAGCCTGTTTCAGTGCTTGACAGCCCTTTTGGTGAAGAAATTTTTTTCTAATATCCAATCTAAACCTCCCTTGTGCAACTTGAGGCCATTTCCTCTTATCCTGTCGCCAGTTACTTGAGAGAAGAGACCAACCCTACCTTGCTACAACCTCCTTTCAGGTAGTTGTAGAGCGCGAGAGAGTCTCTCCTCAGCCTCTTCTCCAGTCTAAACAATCCCAGTTTCCTCAGCTGCTTGTGCTCTAGATCCTTCACCAGCTTTGTTACCCTTTTTGGACACGCTTACACTATCCATGTAAGGATTTCTGTAAAATAAGTGTGATTTATGGTATGAGTTTGATTTTCATTTTAAAGACACCTATTTTCATTCACTGATGCACCCATTTTAAAGAAGCCCAGTCATACAGAATGATGTTACAGCCTGCTTGCCATTCTGTGTTTAAATATATATGCACACGTATACATATATAGGCATTATTGCTTTTCTACAGTGCCCAGGACACAGGAAAGTGGGAGATTGAACTTTCTAAACCCATTAGATAAGCATGTCGTCAGCCAAAGGTTCAAAGAAGTCAGATCAGCTAACCATTTTACAATCACATTTTCCATTAGCTATATTGTACAATCCATTGCCTTATGGCTCCCAAGTCGGTGGCATTTTGTTACAGTGCACGGTGTTTGCTATTGATAACTGCCAGGTTAATTGCTCAGGAGAGTCACAAGTTCTACTTACCAGAACCAACACTGGAAAATAATTGACACAGTGGTGGGGGCAACTTTTCAAAGAAAAGCCTTTTAATGGATTCATGAATCAGGAGTGAGAAATCTCAAGAAGGAGCAGCAAATGAACAATTGATACAAATCAGAGGAAATGGCTTTTCTGGGAAGTGAAAGTACATCTCGGAGAATGTGCAAAATGAATTAGGAGTTAGAAGGGGAATTCTTAAGGAAAGAATATGTAGAATATTCTTTTTATCGAAGTCCAAGCCAACATAGTCCTAAAGGTAATACTCCCCCAAAAATTAGATTTATGTAATTTCCACGTTTAAAAACATTTGTGGTTAATTTACTGTAAGACTAACTAGAAGTGAATTTAGTTGCTCATTTTCACAGAGCAAAGAGCATTCCCCAGCCAAGTCTAACTCCCTGCTGCAGGTACCAGTTGGAGAGCAAAGATGTGTTTGCAGACACCACTCACCCCAGCATCTTACTGCCTAGTGTGTCACTACAAGCCAAACATTGTGGGTGGCTCATGTGTTCAACTATCAAACTGTCCCTGCTGCTGGCTGCTACCACTGTGCCAAGAGCCTGGGGAGGTGAGCAACTGAGAGCCAGTAGGCAGTATGTCAGAAAGACATGCAGAACCTCCTAAAATCAAAATGAGCATTTCTCTGCAGTGGTTTTTTTTCAAGTGTTCAGCATTTGTAGAGTTTGACACTATTGTTTTCCACAGGATCAATCTTCTTTTCTCTTAAGATTTCAATAGTTTTATTATCAGTTACCTATGTTATTTCAAAAGATGTTTACTTTGCTGCAGGTAAGCATTTGACTGGATATTATTATGGTGTACTTATAGTGATTTCCATCTCAAATATCCCCCGATCAGAGGGAGAGATTTAGCTAGAGTTGTTTCCAGAGGAATGGCAAAGTTGCCACATTGAATACTCCCCATGTTACATCTACTCCAGTATTTGGGTCTCCAAGTAACTTCAAAAAAACCAGGTAGGTCAGACTGTTTTTCAATAATTGTTTGGGTGGTCTCACACAATTTTCTGAGACTTGATGTGAAGTTAATTGTAATAAACTGTAATAAACTACTCCTTCCAAAGCTGAACTAACACAGTTTTAAACAAGGTTAACCTACAAAATTAAAAGAGTGCAATGCAGAGTGAGGAATAAACCAAAATTTATTCAGGAAGTGTTTGGAAACAAAATACGTAAGGTAAACAAAATATGGTATAAATAGATCTACCTGAGGATTGTTTAGTATTGATTTTTGCCTTTCATAGGCTTGGTTAACATAGCTGCTTGTTCTTTATTTGAAACTAGCTAGTGTTTTGGTCTAATATGAGCAAGACCCAAGATCAAAGCCCATTTTTTTTTGTTCTGTGCTTTAATATGCTTTTCAAATGCAACAATGTCCCTTTCTATTTACTTGGACTCTATTTTTGCTGGAAGGCAGAAAAGTAGACCATCCTAATGATTAAGACACTGCCCCTCACCTCACAAAACATTCTAAGATAATTCCCTGCTCCCGTATGTTTTTCTCACCATTTCAGCAGCACAAAAAGACATAGAAGTGGATTATAATGTACTAGCAGAGTGGCATTAGGGAAAATTAGATTTTTGTATAGTGGGAAAAGCAAGTATGAAAAGTGGCTATAAGAGTACTTGTAGTCACCAATCATTCTGCACTCACGGCGGGGGTGATAGCTGCAGTATGCTGTTTCAGAGTGGAGCCAAACTCTGTGCACAGAAACTTTCACCATTTCTGTGTTCACATTTCATGATCAATATCTGCATAAATAAGGATCATAGCATGGCTTGTACACTATGCATTTATGCCCTAAACTACAGATCTTGATGTTGCTGTCTACACACTCTTGCACTACCAGGACTTCAGAGTGCCTGGAAGAGTAGTCCTCAACATGTGGATAATGACTATCATGAAATGACACTGAGAAATGTGAGAGGTTGCAAGAAAGAGAGTATGACTGCAGTCCCACAGTCAGTCAATGACAGCACTCACTAACAGCACCACCATGGATATAAGAAAATCAATCCTTTGCATATAATATCCCCAAGAGCAGGTGACTGCTAGCAGTAAGTAGCTACAAGGCAGTAGGAAAATAAGACTCACTTCTGTTTCTTAACAGTTCCCCCACTCAGGGATAGAGCTTTATCTGATTCTGAACAGCAGCAAGGCCAATGGGATTGTTCTGCTTTCTAGTCCATCTCACAGTCTCTATAAACATTATGCCAACAGCCAGCGATTATCTTGAGCAGGGCTAGGTAACTGGTGATGTTAAGAGGATATTGACACTCCTATTCAGATAAAGTCTTTTTGTACTTAAGTCTGCCAGGAGAGGGGAGGATGGGGCAGAGAAAGAAGTCAGCTTTACATACAGTAAACACAACATTACATTTGAATCACTTAACCAGGCCTATATACATAGATATACAAAAATTCACACTGTACCTCAATTTTGTGTTCCAACCCTATTAAAAACAAGCTTGCATTTGAAATGCATTTTATTGGAGAAGCTTTAATATCTTAATATTTTTAATTATGAAAGTAGTTAATTTTATATGTTTCTCTGCAAGGCATTAAAAGCTGTTTAAGTTCCCAAGACAAACACAGTATTCGTTACTATTCTTTTGTCTGTTCTCTTCCTCTCCCCTTCTGTAAGTCATCTCTCCGTTTTCCTTTCTCTCGCCTCTTGCCTTCTTACACCTACCAAGTAATGAACATTAACAAGATAAAAGAAGGTCTCTGGTCCCCCTCACTGTTGTCAGGCTGCTGCAGACCTGCCCCAGATGCCCTCCTGGGCTGGCAACTCTGCTGTTTTGTGAGGGGAGGTGTTGCACTAAAAAAGTCTCGCTGTACTACTACATTAAAATTCAGCATCCAGATTCCCTTTAGACTTCCAGCAGTGGGAATCTCACAGCAGCATCTGAAGAGTCCTTACAAGTAAAACCTGGACACAACAAAGTTCAAGAGCAGTCTCACAACTACTGAGTAAAAAGCACAGAATCGTAGAAGAATAGAATGGTTTGGGTTGAAAAGGTCCTTAAAGATCATCTCCTCCTACTAGATCAGGCTGCTCAGAGCCCCATCCAACCTGGCTTTGAACACTTCCAGGGATGGGGCACACGCAGTTTCTCTTGGAAACCTGTTCCAGTGCCTCACCATCCTCATTGTAAAGAATTTATTTCTTATATCTAATGTAAATCTACCCTCTTTCAATTTCAAACCATTACCCCTCATCCTATCACTGTATGCCCTTGTAAAAAGTCCCTCTCCAGCTTTCTTGTAGGTCCCCTTCAAGTACTGGAAGGATGCTATGGGGTTTCTGCAGAGCGTTTTCTTCTCCAGACTGAACAACCCCCACTGTCTCAGCCTATCTTCAGGATAGGAGACGTGCTCTAGCCCTCTGATCATCTTCGTCATCCTCCTGTGGACTTGCTCTAACAGTTCCATGTCTTTCTTATGTTGGGGGCCCCAGAGCTGGACACAATACTCCAGGTGGGGTCTCAGGAAAGCAGAGTAGAGGAGGAGAATCACCTCCATCGACCTGCTGACCACACTTCTTTTGATGTAACCCAAGATATGGTTGGCTTTTTGGGCTGCAAGTGCACATTGCTGGCTCATGTTAAGCTTCTAGTCTAGCTTTTTAGTCAGGTGATCCTGCTCTGGCAGGGGGGTTGAACTGAATGATCTCTTGAGGTCCCTTACAACTCCTAATATTCTGTGATTCTGTGATTCTCATCAACCAACACCCCCAAGTCCTTCTCCTCAGAACTGCTCTCAATCCATTCTCTTCCCAGCCTGCATTTGTGCTTGAGATTGCCCTGAACCATGTGCAGGATCTTACACTTTGTCTTCTTGAACTGCATACTGTTTTCATGGGCCTACTTCTCAAGCCTGCCAAGGTCCCTCTGGATGGCATCCCTTCCCTTCTGTGTGGCTACTACATCACACAGCTGGGTGATGTTGGCAAACAGACTGAGGGTTAACAAAGATGTTAAAGAGCACCAGTCCCAATACCAACTCCTGAGGAATGCCACTCATCACTGGTCCATACTTAGACATTGAGCTGTTGACCACAACTCTTTGAGTGCGACCATCCAGCCAATTCCTTATCTACTAAGTGGTCCATCTATAACATCTATGTCTCTCCAATTTGGAGACAAAGATTTTGTGCAGGACAGTGCACAAATGCTTTGCATAAGTACAGATAGATGATGTCAGCTGCTTTTTCCTTATCCACCAATGCTGTAACCACATTGTAGAAGGCCACCAAATTGTCAGGCACGATTTGCCCTTAGTGAAGTCACATTGGCTGTCACCAATCATCTTCTTACATTCTGTGTGCCTTAGAATAGTATCCACGAGGATCTGCTCCATGATCTTGCTGGGCAAAGAGGTGAGACTGACTGACCTGCAGTTCTCTGGGTCTTCCTCTTTGCTCTTTTTTTTTCCCCAGTCAGTGGGAACTTCATCTGACTGCCATGACTTCTCAAATATGATGGATAGTGGCTTAGCAACTTCATCTGCCAAGTCCCTCAGGACCTGCAAATGTATCTCATCAGGTCCCACGGACTTGTACACCTCCAGGTTCCTTAGATGGTTTTGAACCTGATCTTCTCCTACAGTGGGCAGTTCTTCATTCTCCTACTCCCCGCCTTTGCCTTCTGTGACTTGGAGTGTGTGGTTTGAGCACTTGCTGGTGAAGACTGAGGCAAAAAAATCATTGAGTATCTCAGTCTTTTCTATAGCCCAGGTAACCAGGTCTGTTTCCTTCTGGAGATGGCCCACAATTTCCCTGGTCTTAGTTTTATCATCTATAGAAGCTTTTCTTGTAGCTCTTGTTGTCCTTGTCCAGATTTAGTTCTATCAGGCCTTAGCTTTCCTAACCTGATCCCTGACTGCTCCGATAATTTCTCTTTATTCCTCCCAGGCAACCTGTCCTTGCCTCCACCCTCTGTAGGCTTACTTTTTGTGTTTGAAGTAACAAAATCCCATTGTGTATGTGTTAAAATCTACATAAGCAGAGCAATTCATTCCTCAACTTCTCCTACTGTGAACTTTTCTAGTAGGAAACAGCAGCCTTGACTATTGATTCAGTGTTTGTGTTTGGAGTGGAACATCACTGAGAAGTACAACTCCCCCTTATTACGGCTGCAGTAAATGCAAGAATCCTTGCCTTTCCTCTGGATTAGCAGCACCAAATCAATATTCCTGAGGTACAGAGCTCAGTGCCAGGCTTAGTTACAAAGGTTTTTGTTATTTCTTCTTTTTAACCTTTCTGAGGAATGGAAATTACATCAGCGCAATAACCTGGATCAGTATGCCTTGAATCAAATCTTTCTGTTCTGTGTTCTCATTTGATATGCAAATTTTTATTTGAGTGTTTGGAATTTATGCTCATGTTTCTGGATAGTTCTGGTGACCTAAGCTACAAGTTCAACTCATTTCTGGAGTAATAGCAAAGAACTAGCTAAGAAGCTGTGTCAGCTACACTATTGGACACTATTCTGTGTCCCAGAATAAACAATTTATTCAGAGCTTGCACCCTCTCTTATCAGAGAGGAAGTTTCCCTCCTTCCATATACTGATTTAGATGGTGACATGGAAAAGCTCTGAACTGAGGAATTTCTCCAGGTCTCTGGGTCTTCTATGCTGAGGGCACTGCTCCCATAAACAACACAACTCTTACGCATTTCTAAATGCATTAAAAATGCAGGCATATTTATTTTAAAATATGGTGATGGATGTTGTATCATGAGCTCCTGTTTTATCACCTTAGGAAACTGGTATATCCATTGGTTCCTAGAGTGTCTACAACGACTGTACTAATGTCATGAAGGGCAGAATTGCTGTAGTTCAAATACAAATGTATCTGGAGTGGACACTTATGTGAAAGAAAAGTAATACGGCACACCATTTCAGCAAATCACGTACAGAAAAAGACGGGGGAAAAAAAGTTGTAAAGTAATTGAAATTACAAAGGTACTGCAGGCAGGGAAAAATTAATTACCCAGTTTAAAACCTGAGCAGAGCACCTCTGATTAATAGGACTCTTTGATGAAACCTGCTGTGGGAAAGTCAATCAGTGTTAGGGGCCAGGATCTTGTTTCTGTGTCACTCTCTGGCATCCCAAAACACTGAAGCCGAATAGTAGGGGTAAGGTGCACCACTGATTTGAACTGTGGAGGGGGAGGAAATGGCAGTATCAATTATTTATCCATAAATATAACTTCCTACAAATGTGATGGGTTTCCCTCATCGACTCTCCTTTCGAGCTACTAACAAGGTGAAGGCTGACTTAGCTTGGAAATCATGATGGGATCATAACTCAGCAAGATGTGACAACAGGTATAAGTTTATGTTATTAACATACAGTTTGGGGTCTTTATTCAGTCTGACCATCATTGCCAACACAACTACATTCAATGGCTCTATTTTCATTATACTGTTGCGTCAGCTCCTGAGCTTTGGATGTTTGGTGTTTCTTCATTAGAAGCATAAAAATCCTTAAAAACACCTCAGATAAACAGTCTTGAAACAATTGCCCCCCCAGTACAACTTCCCCTAATGAAACCGATAAGTTAACTTTCTACTACTTCTACTGCCTGCTGAGAGAGTAGAAACCTATGTCCTACCCTAGTAGTAACACCTTACAGTTGTTTTCTCACTTTTGAAGTGAGAGGGAAAGGCTGGATTCATCCCCTCCAAATAAACAGGTGAAAAATGGCAGCTCAAATGAAGTGGAAATTTGATGGCTTTTTCGAATTGGGTTGGCTCTGCTGAGATGCTGTGCTCTCTTCCAAGGTTCTGAGTACCCACTTGCAGGGAGAGCAGGGATGGACTGCTTTCTCTTTAGGGCATGAGCACTCAGGACTGGTGCCCAGTAATAGCTGCTACAATTCCTATAGCTGAGGATCTCAAAAAGAGGATACTATGAAAGAGAAAGGAATCTCCCCATGGCTGGACCTGAAATAGTAGTACTATATCTTCCTGCTCTTGTGCAGCAAGAGTGCCTAAAAAAACCCATAAAGGTCAAAACATGCTCTCAAATTCTCAGTTCATTTTCCATGGAGGACATGGGAACATTCCTAGTGATATAATGACAGCAAAATGCTAAAAAATGGGGATAATCTGAGACTCTGGTAAGGAGAGCGAAGACAGAAGGAAAGACAAGGGATCCAGCAGAATGAAGGTGATGCAATGGGGTTGCAGGCTACAGAGTGTTTGCTTTAAAATACTACCCATCCTGCAGAAAATACAGTAATGGTGTCACTGCATGCAACTTTCAGTAGAAGCCATTGCATAGAGCTTAAATTTTTACTTTGGTTTGCATGAGATTCATCTCAGAGAAAGTACATGTGGACTTTCTGGGGAAAGAAGAGGGCATCAGCTCTTTGGCTTAGACACTTGCAGAGAAATGTACTGAAACAGAGGGAGGCAGCTACATTGGCTGGCAAGTGTAAGAAAAAGAATGGAACAAAAAAAGGCTTCATGACCACAGAGTTAAGTCTCTTGCACTCTGATGGGGTGAGAACCACGTCGCATCCATCAGTGAGAGGCAGCAGCTTTAGAGCCACCTGCAAAATCAGGAAGGCCAGGGTTGTCTCTCCAGAGACAACCTGCCTTCCCAGTGAGAGATACTTTCCCAAGTACTGCCAGGGAAATGCTATCTCTCTGATATGTGCACACAGGACAGTTTTGTGTGGTAAGCACAAACTTTTCCAACTTTTTTCCCAGAATAATTTGAATTTTTTTTTTTTTTACATGCAGATTTTCTGTCAGCCCATGTGGTCAGTATGCCAGATGCTAGCTGCCAGCACAAAATAATCACTGTAACTGGGCTGCTGAGTTTGCAAATATATATTGTACACAGACCACTTTTTTCACTTCTATGCAAGACACTTTACCTTATTTGCCCTGTACAATTAATCACTGTGAATAAAAAAAAAATTAATGAGGAAATAAACTCAGATGTATAGCCCTTTCAGATTCTTTACTTAAAACATAAATGACGTTTTTCAGCAGGCTGGGAGTTTAAGTTAGTAGTCTTTTATTCAGTGTACCCAGTAATATCAATATCATGATAAATAATTTTTTTTCTCCTTATGTTATAGTTCACATACATCTACAATCCAGTGGTAAATTATAGTTGGACGAAATGGAGTGAGAAATGCCCTCTCAGCCTATTTGACGTTATAAAGCACATACAGAAGGAAGTCTAGCACATCAAATACATACACACGCACACATATACACACGTACACATCTCAAACAGAAAACACTGACCTTAATTTTTTTCAAAAATAATTGTTTGTTAGCAAAATCTGTCAGTAAGAGAGTGTATGCTAAGGAAATATTTAATTAATTGCTTATTCTGACATGAAGGTTTTGTGTACAAAAAAATGCTAATCTGAAATTTGTTATATGAGCATTTCACAGACTAGGCAAATTATTTGTGGCATTCATTTGTGAACATAATCTATTAAACTAAAAACATACTAGAAAAAGAAAAGTGCAAACATTACTTAAGGTTTTTTCCTTGTCACTTTAAGCTACCTATACTTTTCCATAAAGTATATTAAAAAAAAATAAATCCCAAGTTCAATTGCCTAAGGGAATGGGCTGTAAAAATAGACTGCAAACACTCAGGTAGGTTATAACTTTTTGCATATATGTCCAACACACACTGATAACTGAAGTGAATTCTGCAGGAAAGCAGAGCTAAGCACTGAAAACCCAGGCTAAAACTGAAAAGCATTTTAGATTTGATTGTTATACTATATCAAATATATTCTTGGGAACATATTATTCAGTCATCCAACTCCACTCCTTTTATCTGCAACAAACCATAATGGTTTAATTAACGTGTGGCATTGTTTGCTGTTTTAGACCAAGAGATTTTCGGCAACCTTTAGACAACTTTTATTTCATCCTTCTCCCAGCCCAATGACATTGCTATTTGTCTGCATTGTGGCATTACCTAAAACACAGCTCTTGCATGAATGGCCTTCATTTTGGGTAGGACTAGCCCATAGGGTACATGCCAGTGGCATAAGTAGTGCACCCCAAACAAAAATGGGTGTTCAGCACCTGCAAGGCAGTCTGAATGGATGGAAACAGAAAAAGCCTTAAACGTGGCATCCTCAATACCATTTCATTCGACAAGTGCATTCCTCTCAGTCTGTGCTACAAGATAATGTAGCCATTGTACCCATTTTGGTAATATTCACCATGCGCTGTGAGACTCAGTAACTGCAGGAAGCAAAATTCCTGTTGAATTACTACTACAAAAACATTCAAACTTGCAAGTTTGCCAGCTAACCAATGCCAACGTTGTGACTGCTTTGAGGCCACAGGATAAAAGCTATTTCTAAAGGACAGAAGCAAGTACAATAGTCAAGGATGTGTTAAGTTCTATCTATATGTATTTGAAGGATTGCAGAGTGGGGAGTCAGTGCTAGCGTTAACTTTAAGCTAGTTAATGTGGTTGGATGGATTCACTGTAATGAATTTCAATGGAAACTGTCTCCACCTGCTAGAGCTCTTGCGTATGCAGTCTAGCCAGACTGACGCCTATGCTACTGTCACTTCAGTTTCGATAGTTTTTCAAGTTAGTCAGTAAAAGCTAACACATTGCAGTCTTACCTTGAAACACTATGTTGGTAACCCAGATCTGAGAGGAAAGCAGAGATAGTTTAAAAAAAAAATAAGGGCCCAAGAACAGTAATGCCAGTCAAGAGATGGATAAGGGGAATGATAAAGAGATAGATTTCTTCATGTTTTAAACTTTGTAATAAGCACATGCCATTTAGGCAATTTGCATACAAGAAAGCAGATTCAGTTTAGTTTGCTAAATCACCTTAATTTTATCTTTGACAGCCTGTGGAACAGCCTTGGGACCTTGCTTGCCAATGATCTTTTATATTTACAAAGAGCAGAAAGGACTTCTTAAACCAGCTGCTGTTGTGATGCAGCTTCACCAAATGCATGTGAATGTTTGCTTTGTCCAGTATATCTGCAACTGTGAAAGAATTCCCTGCATCAAATACTCTAATAAGGAAACTCTGGGTTTTACATTAGCGGACTGGAAATTATTTGCTGTGAAAGCAGTGTCCCCTTTTTCCCTTGCCTTGCAATTGAAGTGTTGCCTCTTTACACATTCATTCAGGACACAGCTGCAAAGAACATTTTTGTAGTGCAGCTCACTCTCTTTGTCACAGATTTCCTCTTCGCCTTGAATGAAAGTTTAGAAGTGCCTTTCCACTCATGGGTGTAATTCAAGGGTACGGTCCAAAAGACATTCTCATATAAAAGTCAGCTGCTGTTTGAGAAACAAAGCAAGATAAAATATTGAAGACTAAACTAACAGGAAAGTATTTAACTGCATTATACACTCTCAGGAGCAGATTTGTTATCTGGCCCATATTTCCTGCTCTGTGGGCCTTCTCCTGGTTGCCTTCTGAACTGAGCACTGGGAATTAAAGCTTTTGTCCTAGGAATTATCCCTTTAGGAGATGCCTAAAATATCCCTCCAAGTAATAATGCACAGTTTTGACATTTTAAAAAGTTTCCCATCACTGCAGCATTTAAGCTCCATTGCCGAGGCACAAATTCGCATTCCTTTGCCCAGCTGTGTTACCAGAGACAGACTCAGAGCCTGAGGAGACAAATGCTTGGAAAGGTCATTTCAGGGAAGCCAACTAAGCTGGAGCTGAAACTGCAGCTGCATTGACAGTAATGAACATTCATGTTTCAACTGGCAAGAAATTTCAGTTGTACTTTTAATATAGTTTCAGTGAACACTCTTGTTTCTTGAAGAAAACTGTTTCTCCACCAACCAGCTGTTTCTCCACTGCCTTGATCTTTGACAGCAGAAAAAGATGCCAAGTCACTTCCCTGGGATGAGTTCTCTTACATAATTAGAGCTGACACCATTGTGAATTTAAAGAACAAATGTAAATATAAAAATCACAGGGGTACCTGAATTTTTAATGGGCATTAAAAGTAGTAAAAATAGTAGTGGCACACTAGGTAAATTCCATGTTAATTCGTGGGCAGACACTGGCATCCTTTGAAGTCAGTGGGAATTTTGCATGCTTTAACTTCTTTCTGAGAAGTTATGATTTTTTTACCTCTGAAGGAAATTTCTTATTCATATCATTTAACAAAAATGTTTCATTCCAAATGCAATTTTAGTTTGTACCATATTGAACCGTAATTAAAGATTTATGATCTTATTAAAAGGTAATGTTGTAGTTAATCCTTAATAATAACACACTTCATAAAAGTTCAGTGTTACACACAAAGCTGAGAGCAGTTGACATGTTCTGCAAAATATTTACTGTATTTTCTCAGTGTCAGCAAAGAGCGCACTGCTACAGCTCTCCTTCAAATAATAATCTATACAGCTGTGGAAGTAACCTACCAAACTCTAGACATAGCTTATCTTTTATGAGCTATACATCTATACTGATGTCTAAGGGACACATTTTTACATCTTGATTTTATGAGATTAGCATACAGATAATCCTGCTTTATTTCATACAGCTCCATTTGGATGATAGTGGCACAACTGGGGTTGGATTCAGCCTAGAGCATGGTAAAAGTATTACCTATGTAGATTACACCACAGTGAATCATTTATTTGTGGAATTAGTTATTGCTCAATATAAGCATAAGATAATCTCAATTCTAACATGATATACAAACTAGGAAAAAAGTATTATCTTGCAAAATCATATAGCGTAACTTCGATCAGTTTAAATGGGAGAATTAAATCTATCAAAGAAAACACTGAACAATATGTGCTTATTTGCTTTTCTGTTATCATTTTTCACACAGAGCTGAAATTGTGAGAAATTCTCTGATTCAAGACAAATAATATATGTGATTAATTTTTTTTATTATCTTTTTACACATTTTTTAAGAAAAAAGCAAAATGGTTATATGGATCATACAAGAATCCAAAATACCTCTTCTATTTTTCATTCATGCAAAGCTTTTCTTTAGGTTCAGTTAACATTATGTTGATTATAGTCAGCTTTAAAAGCTTGTCTTGATAATCAGCAAAAATTCCTGCAAATCAGGTAGGAGTCAAAAAATTTAACTCTATGCAAAGCTGTTCTGACCACTATTCTACAAACAACAAGCAGTGCCCTATTATGCCCTTAGGATACATAAAGGGAAGTAGTTGTTACATTTTGTTCAACTCCAGAAATCATAGGTAATAAAAAATAATGCTAAATTACCATAGAATTACTGCCAACAAAATTGTTGAGCTTTCTGATATGTAACATCTTTTTTAATTTTTACTGCATTTCAAGACACCTCAAACACATGAAACACTTAATAAACCACTTTTCTCTCTTTGCACTTTTGCTATAATTGCAGTGCTCAGTGTGACTTTTCTGTCTGCACTATGCCTTATTGCTGGTTTTAGGGAGGTGGGGAGGATTTCTGCTATGTCATCGACTATAGCCAAAGCAGTCATATGAGCATGATGAGTCTTTGCACTGTTTTCTTTCCTCTCTCCTCACAGAGCTGAAAAGCAATAGCCATTCACTACATCCATCCCTTGAGGACTTTCTGCTCCCTGGTTTAAGATGAGGCAACAGAAGTGGTACTGCAATCAGTCCACCATTGGCACTTCCTTGCCCTAGGAAGTGATGCTAGAAAGTATACAGGAAGACTTTTCCAGGAATATTCATAGGGAATTTTGATCGTGCCCTCAGTTTCCATTGTATTTTACACACACATGCACAGCAAAATGTGCTGATTGGTTCATTTCTCCCCCAAGACTCAGGCTGCAGCATCAGCCCTTTTGCTCTAAGGTAAGAGAGGGGAGCGATTACTCCCTCACTGTGTTTCATCTTACACACTAGGACAGGTGGTCCGAGTGTCAGTTAAAAACAAATGGGCACTGCTGCTGGCCGACCGTAAGTGCAATACGAATAAGGTGCATGCCTATTGATCCAAATGTTGTTGGGGGCTTTTTTGTTGGTTTTTGGTTTTGTTTTTGTTTTCAATTTACACTCATTATTTACTATCTCTTCAGAACAAATGCAAAGCTAAAATGGTATCTTAACAGCTGCTCAAAAGAAGTCACTTAAGCAGTGAGGAATGTTGCTGTTAATCTCAGCATGATATTTCCTTTACCCTATGGAATATGATTTCAAAAGAGATTAAATGCTACTTTAAAGCAAGAAGAGCTGCAGCAGGTTGCTGTTTGTGTGAGAGGGACACTGCTCTGCTACCTTCTGTATCTGACCAAGACGTTTCTGTCACAATGGAGCTCCCCTCATTGCCCTCTGAAAGCAAGCAGAGACTAATGAAATGGATGGCACCTGCAGTAAAAGCAGGCTTTGCTCAGCATCTAATTCAGTGTTGCAATTAATACATGTTATGAGGAAGAATTTGCAAATATTTTTGGCTCTCTGGTTTTCTCAGGAGCTGAATTTGGTTCCTCTTCTGCAGTAATCTTTCAGCTATTTTAGGGTTTCTTCCTCCTTAGCTGTGGAAAGCAGTATGTTTCTTCAGAGTTTTTTGAGTAGTACTTTGATTATAAAACCAAGCACTAACTGGATAGGCAAATCAGGCCTAATTAGCAGTTTAGCTCAAGATAATTGGTTTTGAGCAAAGACCTAGCATGATATTTGTCTGTTGAAAGATTATTGCTCTTCCCAAAGCTTCTTAAAAATTTTCCTACCCCAAAAAACTGGTTTACTAATTGGTTCAAAATTGTCTCAGAATTCAGATGCATCCATGAATGGATGAAACATAATTCAAACTATGACACATAAAATGTGCATTTATACCTTAATCTCTAGTGGATAAGGACCTTTTCATAAAGCTTTCTAAGACCTGACATGGTGATTAACTCAATCTAGAACCATATCCTATGTGATGGCCTGCAATATGTCTTCAAGGAAAGGTAAGAGAAACGCCACTTCAAGCATTTATTTTTAATCTTGGGAAATTCTTCTGTCTTCATTCCATAGAGCAAAAATGTCCACCTAATTCACTTGTGAAGTGTTAAACAACTTAATCTACAGAGGCTGGTTTATGCTCTTAACTTCAATTATAACTTCCAACAAAGACTTTTACTGGCTAATTGTATGTTATGTAAAAGAATAACTCCTTTTGCTGACTTTAAATTAATTGCTTTCAATTTCATTATATATGCTTATCTAATATTATTATAAAATAGAATTTAAATGGCATTTACTGTCAGTAATTTTTTAAGTTAGTTGTTTGATCATATGTCTTTTTTATTTTTTGTTCATGGAAAATAAACCTCAACATTTTGTATAGAAGTCTAATTGGTCCTGTAATTAAAGCACTCATATGCATTCTAAAGGGACATGACCAGAACTACATTTTGTATCACAAGATCTACCATCCCATTAGAATACTAAATACATATATATATACGATATTATATTATACAGTCACCTGGTTTTGTGGGAGATTTTTGGAATCCTGCTCAGCCTTCCCTTTTATGTGATTTTCAAATGTTTTCAACTCAATACTTGCCCCATTTTCCTCACCCCATAAAACTTATGACAATGCTGAGTGTCACTTTTCAAACAGAAAATATTTGCAATGATGAAATGTTGACATTTGATTCCTGTTTTGATAACTTTTTAAAGCCAGTTTTTGGTGTAAAAATTTCTCTAAGCTTGAGATTAAAAGAATGTCTCAAAACTCCAGACTTAAAAATTATGCCTCTGCAACAAAGAAACAATCAGGCCACACCCTTGCTTCTAAAAAGAAAAATATTTTCTATACATACATCCATTTAAGCTGCAGATGCATTTTTGTTTCAGTGTATCTGTAGCAAGCCAATGAGAAAGGAAAAAAAAAATCCATAATTGAAATATTAGTTTTTGATACTAACAAAATAAAATGGCTTTATAAATGATACAGATCTACTGAACAAGTAATGTTTGAAATGCTGTTTCAACATGTACCAGGTCCTTACAGGAGTCCATGCTCTTTAATAAGTCAGAGATGACCTACTTTAAGTAGAAATCTCAGTTTTGCTTGTTCTAGTTGAAGGTAGAATTTTTTTTTACATTCTTTCTCTAATCTCAGATAGCACCTAAAACACTTTGAAGCAAAATAAAAACAGGACAGAAATCAGCCATTTCAACAGAGACTGAACTGTAAACAGTTTTGATGGCTATATTTGAATGAAAATTTCTTATATGCAATATTGTATTAGCAATAGTATTAGTAAAATTGTAATAAATGTAACAATAAAGCCAACTGCATTAAATCTGTGAGCCATAAAATTAAAGGATCATCAATAGCACAGTATTAGCTTGTGGACCTAGATCTTTCCTGATATTGAATGTTACTTAACATGTGTTTCAGGACTGTTGATGTACTGAGGTTATGCACAAACATATAAGAGAAAGATGATGTCTACCCTAAGGAAATTACAGTGTACAGATAGGCAGAGGGACAAGCAGTAGCTCTAGACGAAAGAAGAAAAGGTAACAAGGCAGGGTTTGGCAGCACAAGTGATATATAGAACAACGGTCAATAGCTTGCCAGCTTTCCGATGAACACAAGATGACAAGAGTTTGCTTTCCATGTTTGGGAAAAGTCAGGTAATCCTTGTTTAATTCCAGCTGCAGCTAACAGCTGTCCTGCTGTCAACAATATTTTAGCTCTGCCATTTTCTAGAAGTACTTATATGCCAGTATGCTGCATTATAAATTAAATAGTAACAATTTCCACAAAATACAGACTTAGGCCCTTAATTTAATAACATATACCTACTTGAGTACTTCTGTCCACACGAATAGTTACAGACACCAGGGTTACTCAGCCAAATAAAAATTTATATGCATGTATACATATACACAAATGTGTGTAGGCAATCGAGCACCTTAAGTTGGATTTGAACCAATTCCTCTGAAAGTAAATGATCAATCCTCTATTCTATCAGAAATTACAACCTTTTAGTTCACCAAATTTCCTCCTTGAAGGCTTATAAATTCTGATCTCTCCTTGTCCTTTAGCACCTTCAGAACTATTGCAGATAAAATAAAAATAGATCAATTTTACACAGGCAGGATTCATTTAAATAAAGCTCAGTAAAGTCTTTAAAATCTTTCTGAAACAAGTGGTTAATTTATTAACACACAGCACTGGGAAACTACGTCCAGAACTAAAAGGCACATTTGTCTGAGTATGTATGTGGTAGGTAAAATCCTTATCTTCTAAGTGTTGCCTGACATGTTTTTAAAGACTATGCTAGTGGCGATGGCAGAATCATATTTATTTTTTAACGAAAAGCATTTTCCCTGCATGCTCATCAAACAACATCACATTCTTAAGTTACGAGTATAAAGCTTCTATTTGAATCAAGCAGTTTTATATTATAGAGAAGATATTGAAATGCATTAGTCTGATAATATGGAGTGGGTTGTTTATTTGTTTTTAATTTGTGAAGCAGAGTGAGAACTAGGACAAACCTGATTTAGTACACTGCACATATTAACCAACTTCAAAGACTTGGTCAGAGGTATCAACCTCACTCAAAGGATAAAGGTTCTCAATCCCTCAGGCAGCTTGAAAAAAATCTTATTATTGTTTGTTTTTAGGAAAAAGAAGACAAGAATAAATCTGCAACAACTTCTATCTAAAATGAAAAATCACTTTACAACATGTCCTGAAACAAGAGGTTTTAAAGTTAATTCAGAATGACATGTTATTATGTTTAATGTCCCTCCTTATTCTATTGATAAGGTGGCAATATCCTTGACTGCACACATACATCACTGCTTGCGGGTATTCTGAGTAGCCATGGTCTAAACTCAAAAACAGGAACAAGAAGGAAAGTCAGTGCAATATGTTTCTTTTATCATTGAGCAGGGGAGGACATTTACTCTCTTCTCGACTATAAGCAAAGCAATGATCAAAGGCCTGGAAGCACCCGAACCCCACCCTGAATATCTTGAGGTACAGCAGTGACCCTTCTGCTGTTCAATTTGTGAGGGTATCCTCAGTAAATAGCAGCTCATCTACAGTTAGCTCTTCTGGTAACACTGCCAGGGTACCAAAGTCCTACAATAAAAGGGGTTTTGAATGCTCAAGATTCCTGATATTCAGACAATGCCAGGCAGAGACTGTTTGTGACCTGAACGCCTGATGCTTATACCAAGGTGTCGGAAAATCCCCAGAAAGGGAGAGCCATCTCCAAAGCCAAAATACATTTGTTGTGTCTAAGCAGCTGATCTTTCCATCTTGCAGATGCTGTTTCCCACAAGATCACCCCTCTTGGATGTACAAAAAGTGGAGGGTAGCCTACTATCTGTTCTGACATTTCCACACAGCTCCACAAATTACCTTCCACCTTCACAGGATAGGAGTGGCAGGAAAATAGGTATGCTGTCAGCCCAGGCCAGATATTCATTGAGATAGATGCATTGCCACTCGTATTCCTCCATCACTGCAAGAGATACTGCATCTTAGAAAGTCAAGAATCACTGCAGTGCTCTTCTTTTTTGTTTCCAAGTTACAGGATAAATTAAAAGATGGTTATTGATATTTAATTAAAAGTAACTGGGTATCCAAATGAGATAAAACAGAATGAGATAAGATGCAAGGTAAAATTAATAATGTATTGGAAATAAGAAGTAAAATGTATTGCCTATAAGGAAATAGAAGTTTGAAAACAAGGTATATTATTTGTGTTCAATAATGTAAATGAAAATTATTATAGGTGATGAAAATGATCATCACGTCAAGCAGTTATTCCTAGATAATTCTAATTTTCTCCAGCAGCCTTCCTTCCCATTTTACCTCTAAGCTTTCAAACATCCTGGTAGGATTGAGCCATGCAGCTCAATTTCAGTTCAGCTTGTGAACTCCTCGTAAGTGACACCACGCTGCTGGGCTTACAGCACTTCATTTGGAAGCCAGCAAGACTTGATTCACTCTTGCAGTTTTACTTCAAAATGGGTTAAGCCAGAGGTGAAGATAGTCTTTAGGATTTTTATCTGCAAACGAGACACAGTGCGTAACACTGACTAATGTTAAAAACTGTATTTTCAAGGCTAATAACCTGGCTTTGTCATAACACAGAAGAATAGAAGAGTATTGACTTGCATTGGCCAGCTTTGGAGAAAATGAAGACTCAGCATTAACTCCTGCCATGCCTGGGAACAGCATGGGCCAGGGCCATTCTTAGTGTCTGTGCAGTTTTCATAGCTGTGAGCCTGCCTCCCTGATATAGTATTATCTCTGAGTAACAAAAAAACCCCATCCTAGCTCATGTGCTAAGTATGTGTCTTCCTCTAGCACCTTTAATCCCTAAATTCATTCCCCACAAAATACTTCAGTATTTCATGTAACAGCAAACTACACATAAAACAATAAAGAATACAAAATGCCCTAAATATCTCAATATCCTCAAATTGTGTTTTCTTTTAATAAAGAGATTATGAATTTAAATCATTCTCAATTTCTTTGTATATAATGAAATTTCCATTTTCATCAGATTTTGTAATAGAATACAATTTTCAGAAAATAAAGATATTAACTGGCAACACTAAGGGCAATGCACAAATAATAATAATAAAAACCACTCTTTTCTGTAGTTTGAAATTGTTGGACTGAACTCAGATAATCAGATTTACCTTTGCCTTACTACAGAACTATTGTTTTGGGCAAAATTGAAGGATGAGGAAATGTAATTGCCAGGGAAAGGCAGCTCCTTTTGGCATCCCCCACACTGCCTTTGGGTCTTCAGTGCCCTCGAGGCTGTGCTTTCCTGCCAAAACTCGTCAGTCACTGAATGGTCTTCAAGGCAGTTTCAGTCCCCATGGTCCCTTGGTGGCAGCCCTGAGATGATGTGAAAGTCTTTGAAGTGGGAGAGTGGGAAGTTTGCAGAGCCTCAGCCTGGCAGAATCACCTCCCAGTTTCCTCCTCTTTTCCTTTTCCTGCATTGTGCCTGCTCGTTTCTCCTTTTCCTAGGGCTTACTGCAGATGTTTCTTCTTTCTTATCTTTTTCCCTTCCCTGTCACTCCTGAGGTCTTGAATAGTTTTTCCTGGTAGATTTTTCTTTTATACGTATGATGCTTGCACCTGATTTCCAGTCTCAGATTTCAGAAGAGCACAGCACCAGCTTCTACATTTCAGCCACTGTAATCAAATGAATATTTTTACTAGCAGCATGGATTTGAAGAGGATACAATGCAATTCAACTTTAGAACATGTTTACTCTTTTTGAACTTGAGAATTGGTAGGAGTTGAATATATGAAACTGTTAAAAGCCTGTTTAAATAAAAAATTGGCAAGGGGCCCAAGCCAAAGCCCAGAGATGTCAATGAGAGACATTTTCTTGGCTTCAGCGTGCTGCATGGCTGGTTTTAGAGAAACAGAGGTTTTTTCCAGTTATATGAAAGCAATTCTGAGATAGTAATTTGGTTCTCAATAAAAACAGTCTTGCATGTCTGATAGTTTAGCTTATACAAAGCTCGCAGGTGAGTGCATGACCACCCACAGGTTGCTAGAGAAAACAAAGGCCACATGTCAGGCTAATAACAATATGGAACATTAGAAGGAACCTGAGGCTACAAAAGGTCTTCTCAGGCTGTTATACACTGCTTCATGCAAGGGTTGATGAATCTAGGTGAGTCACTCTGTTAGCATAGTTAGACTTATGATGACATTTCACAGTGGCACTAAATTGGATCACCTTAGATATCATATTAATATTCTGGTAAAAAGAAAATAAATCTAGTTTGTGGCAAACCTGGAGAATGATTCCTAATGTCCTGAAGGCTTTTGACTAATTTGTGCTGCAGATAACAGCCATTTTTGAATGCAGGTTGTTAAAACTGAGATGAAGAAATCACCTGGTATAGATCAGTTGTGCTGATTGATTAATACAACCCATACTCTTGTATTTTATAGGCTTTTGTGGGTATTTTGACCTGCAGAATAGACTTGTGTGCTTAGCAAGATGAAATTACTTAATTGTGATAGGCAAGTTAGAACTCAGCAGACTTCATAGTAGAGGCTGCATGTGAAGATCTGGACCTGGCTATGACAGCTTATGCATGTGGGAGGGTCACAAATAACTCTAGGTACTAACTGTTATTATCTGGTTTTATTAATATGAAAGGAAAAGTTATTGTTTTACTAGTGCTGTTTGCAATACAGCTTACATTGTATATGCATAAACATAATAAACTAAAATCCTTTGTAGTTTGTACTACAAGCTGAAGAATTTTGCATTCTTTCTTGTTGCCCTCTGGTGAAAAGACTGTGATAAGAATGAGAAAGGATAACCCTAGTGCTTGGCCAAAAAAGATATGTTGCCTCAAGGTCAGTTTTTCTGACATGTACTCAATGTTTCAAACTTATCAGACATGAAGTTGAAAGCCTTTCCATTACAGCACCCTATGAGCTTTGCAGGCAGGTTTATCCTGCCCCATCATGCCTGACGAGTACTTGTAGCTAGGTATTTCTGTTACTGGAATAAAAATATCCCAAAGGGTCATTATGGTGAAGTCTACAAACATTTGGACTGCTTAATAAATAATTTACAATATTATTTCATTCACATGGTATATTTCACTGTGAAGGCACTTTGTATGTTTTAGGGATATATTTTCAAAACATTTTTCTACACATTTCATTCCTTGGTTTAGAGCAGGTGTTTTGCAGCTGGAATCCTACTTACGGCTTTGAATATCGTCTCTTTACACATGTGCACAAATACTCCTGTTGGGTGGGGCTATAACATCCTACAGCTGCACCACAATTAATTAAATGCTCTTCCCTCAGGGATTAGCTGAACCATGGTTTGAATGAAAACAATACTGATACAAGGATGTAAAGAAAACAATTAATGGAAGGTTTTTACAGAGGATGAGTGTTGTTTCATTTTCAAATGACATTTCCCACAATATTTCGTGTACTGATGTCCGAGGGAGAAGTAATGGGGACAACACTTCTCAGATACAGCTTCTCAGCCATGCTGGGCGGAGCAGTGAGGGACAGCAGCAAGTGAGACACCCTGCTGTGGGCCCAGAGGTCCCTCCCTGCCTACTACACCCATGGACAAGAGGGGGGTTTCTCATAGAGGCCAACCCCACAGCTCTTCTGACAACATCTTGCCACCTACACCCCATAGATCCTGTGACTGGCAAGGAATAACCCCCAGCACAAATAGAGGCTGGAAAGTAGCTCTACAGAAGAGGACTTTGGGTCCTGGTGCACACCAAAGTGACCATGAGCCAGCAATGCATACTCACAGCAAAAAAGAATCACAGAATCACAGAATGTTAGGAGTTGGAATGGACTTCAAAAGATCGTCTAGTCCAACGCCCCTCCCAGAGCAGGATCACCTAGACTAGGTCACACAGGAACGTGTCTCCAAAACCTCTCTGGGTAGCCTGTTCCAGTGCTCCATAGCCCTTACAGTAAAGTTTTTCCTCATGTTCACATGAAACTTCCTATGCTCCAGCTTGCTCTCATTGCCCCTTGTCCTATCATTGGCTATCACTGAGAAGAACCTGGCTCCATCCTCCTATGGACAACAGTAGGAAAACCTGCAGTAGGAAGAACATTACCAGCACGTCTGAGGTGGTAATTTTTCCCCTTTGCTCAGCCCTGTGTGCTGGGTCCAGCAGTGGGCTACCCAGCACAAGAGATACATGGGCATGCTGGATTGAGTCCAGGACCACCAAGATGTTAAAGAGACTGGAGCATCTGTTATACAAGGAGAGGGTGAGAAAGCTGGAACTGTCAAGCCTGGAGAAGAGAAGGCTCAGGGAGATCTTGTCAATGTGCATAAACACCTGAGGGAAGAGAATGAAGAAGTGGGAGACAGGCTTTTGTCATTGGTGCACAGTGAACTGAAAAGAGGCAATGGACACAAACTGAAATATAGAAAGTTCCATTTAAACATAACACAAATATTATTTTTACTGGAAGGGTAGTGAAATACTGGCACAGGTTGTCCAGGAAGGTTGTGGAGGTCCCATGCTTGGTCCTGGCAACCAGCTTCAGGTGCCACTGTTTGAACAGGGTGGTTGGACAAGATGACTGCCTGAGGTCCCTTCCAAATTCAATCATTCTCTTATTCTGTAATATTGCATGACTTTAAAAGTCTTATTTTAGATCAATAATTTTTCTGAAGCATTCATAAAAACTCTTTAAATGAATCAGTCTGCTTTCCAGATCATCATGCTTTTTCCTGCTATGCAAGTCCTCTACGCAGTGAAAGAGGAAAGCTCTTCCAATCAGCAGAGGAGCTCCGATACCAAATCTGGCTGCATATTAAAAGGCCAGGACAGAGATTCAGAAAAGGTAAAAATCACTCAGTGTCACAGAAATAATTCCGTATGAACTGCCTGTGAATAAAGTTATTCTGGAAACGTGAAGGTGATCATTATCACAAAAGGAAGGATGTTCACTTCACCAGCTGGTTAAACGAAGCAGAATTCCCTAATCATTTTGGAAATGGAGCCCGCTGAGCAAATGAAGAGAATCAGAAAATTCACTTGGTACTACAACAAAGTTTCACAAGCTACGTTTCACAAGCCCAAGAGTGGCTTTTGAGTCCCCCGTTTCTGTTACATATACAAACATATAAAGGAATATATAACAAAGTTGTAGAGCCACATGATTATTTGATAATGTCTTTTTAAATGGTTTGCCTTCTGTATGAGATCAAATCTTCATGAGGCTTCAAGCAATCTATCATTTTCATGTAAATCAATCTACCACAGAAATGGTGGCAATTCTCTTTAAAATTGTACATTTTTTACCTTTTTGTCCAATATAGTCCTACCTCAGGGTGAGTAATAAGTGTGATAAAAAGAGTAAGAAATTACTTGTGCCTTAAACCTTCTATTGCTTGAGATAGTTATTTGCTTTTTTGTGCTAATTTTTTTCAGAATGTTGTCATTTTAAAGTTTTCTCGTACTGATAATGATTATAAACCTGATATTAGAACAAGAAATATGACCATGGTTCCAACTTTAAGGAGCTACCACAGACTCCTTTGGCAAAACAGGTCCTTCTTTTCAGTCTTGGAAAGTACAGACCCATGGAACGTTATGTGTGTGTCCCTTTCACATGCGGATATAATGTTTTAAGCTGCATATATAATATTTTATAGTTCTTTCTGACAGCTGAACACTGATGATGATTTTCTTGTCTTTCAAAAATGAAAATTCTAAAGAATGGCTTGAAACTATAAGGTGTTCCTAATTGGTTTGTTTTGCTTTGTTTTGTTTATAGAGTAAGCAGCATTTGAAGATACATTAACAGTTAAAACCATTTGGTTATAAAAAAGCCAAGCAATGACTTTAATGCTGCTGAGTATTGCATGCACCCCAAACTCACTATATGAAAATTTTTGCACCATGCTACAAACTGTATGTGCACTATTTACATACACACTATTAACTTTCTCATCCCCAACGTTTAGTCACCTCAGGGAAAACAACGTGGCAGCTGTGTTGCGCTACACATAATGAAACTGCACATGCAAATTAAAACAGAGATTTCAGTTTCAGTATAAAGAGATTTCAATTTGCTTCTTTAGCACCTCTCTATGAGCTATAAGAACAACAGAAGACCTCTTCTCCTTTTCCTTGGCTGATTGCCCAACAAATCTTGCTCACTCACAGCCCTGAAGACAGCTCTTGATTGTGTTTTGATGTTTCTGCCGACCTATTACTGTATTGACTGTATGGCAGCCAAAACATACATTTGTGTTCTCATTTTTCCCCTGCACCCCTTCCACTCGATCAAACAGACACACAAACTTCCACTGAACAGGAGAATGCTTTTAAGCCATGTCGGTGCTCCTGGGAATGGTGGTGTAAGAAATCTCTCTTCTCTTTAAAGAAACACATTTAGCTGACTGCTGAGACTTACAAGTTTTGCCTCTTTGTCCTTTTGGTTTCTCTTGTTTTGCTTCTCCTCACCCTCAGAATATAACACCCATATTCACCTTGACATGGAAATTACCATTGTAAAAAAATATTTCCTCTGTGGCGGCTCCTTCTATCCTATGAAATATGTAGTGGGAGTAGTGTCTTCTGTTGTGCAAAGTACTGGATTTTTAATTTGGAATAGATTGCTGGGGATGATTTTTTTGTAAGGTGCAACTGTCCATTTGAATTACCATCGAGTGACATTGCTTGCTGTAGACATAAAAGACCCATATGTGTCTCCAAAACACTTCCCATCCTATGGGGCACATTCTAAATTAGACTGAAGTTTACCCTAGATCCCTTACATAGCATTACAATCCCACACTGCCTTATATTTTTAGCACCCCAAAGTTTCAGTTATGAAACTTGAGTTCCTGAGAGCTGCTGCGTATCAACAGAATCACTTCCACTCTGTAAAAGCAACTTCTTTGTCTTGCCCTTGCAAATCTTTTTTTCTTCTCCATATTTACAATCATTTGCAAGATACCTCTGGCTGTATCAAAAATCCTCTCAGCATCTGTCTTTCCTTCTGGTGGTCATATAACAGCACTAGAGAGAACTTAGTGACATTTCCTTTCAGACTGGTGTCTTCTGGAGGTGGGCTGGAGCTGAAGCATGTGTCAAACACTGGGCAGCTCAATTCAACTTTCAGCTCTGTTACTGTTTTTCAGGGTGACCTTGGCCATCTGGACAACATAGTTTGGACAACACAGATTGATCCTGATCTTTCTGTTTCCCTATTTTAGTATCAATGTATTGAGGCAGGCAGAATATGCTGAAAACCAGTCCCAGCTGGCAGGGTCTTTATTGCTTTGGTACTGCCAACTTTCTTTACAAAATCATATTTTTACTCTGACTTACACCAATACTGGAAGCAGACCTGGAAGCATTCAGTCTATCTCAAACCATTATGATTTTGCAGTCTGTTCATCAGTATGCATTTATCCATGGTTCATTACTAGAAAGACTGTTAGACACATCTGCATACATAATGTTTCTAATAGGCATTTACTCAGTGTTTGCTAATGGCTCTTTACTGAAATACAGAGATCACTTTCATATGTTAGACATAACTGGAGGCACAGACCATTGAAGCAGGCACTGTTAAGCAGTTCAGCACTGACACCTAATACCACAGTACAAGCTGGTTGTCTGTACACTGGGATATGTTGTAACATTAACATTTTAAGACTTCTCCCTAGAAAATCAAGACTGGTGAAGCTGATGGAGAGGCACTGAAATCACAGCATGAATCATAAATTTATCTGCCTTTAAATGATTGCTAATTGATGCTTATCATTTAATGATAATGGAGAATATGGAGACTCTCACTTTTTTCAACAACAATAACAAAAAAACACATTAAAAAATTAAGGAAACTGGGAACTAGTGTGGGGAACACTCATTTTTTCTATATCTGGCTTTGCATTTTGCAGGATTTCATTTTGCAAATCATTCAGGCCCATGCTCAGCTTGCTTCAACATTTGTGTAGATCTTTCTTTATAGTTGAAGGCTCCACCAAGAAAAACATTACATAGCTGATCAATGTTGTATTTTGTAACTGAATCTCCACAGTAAAAGCACTTGGTGATGAAATAAGCATGTTCTTGTTCCTGCTCATCTGCTGAGCTCGGTGGAGCATTCACTCAATTCCTGAAGGCTTCCCGGCAATCCAGTTTCCCATGGTTTATTCTCTCTTCTGAAAGTGGAAATACAGCTACTTTTTCATTTTTTTAGTCCCTACCATATAGGTTGCCAGTGCCGTGGGACAAAGCCCTGGTACAGCATATTTTATAACAAAGTCTGTATACAAGATAGGTGCTCTTTGGAGCTACTGTAGTGCAAACAGTAGCAACACTTCAACCAGCACAGAATTAAGCTTCTTAGTTTTTCATTGACAACATATTTTGCTTTTCATCTACAGAATGAACTTCTTTTTCTTATTCTTTATTATCAACTGGTCAAAATGGGAAGAAATGCCTGTACATGCTTTGGAAATATGGCTCTTGTCCATATCACATTTATTTGATTAAAAATAATAATATAAGTATTTTTAAAATTTACTTTATTAGTTTGGAGAAAAATGCCTAGATCAGAAAGAAACATGAACTTTTTGGTGCTTAGAAACTGCTAAGTACCTGAAGGCTAAAGTAATAAATGCTTTGCAGAAGTCTGCCTAGTCTATTCATCCAGGAAGCTACATTAATTGTTATTTGTTTTATTAGATATCATGGATGCAGCAGATCTTTTCTCCTTACCTTTGAATCATACAAAATCTCTGACATGACTCATGCCATGTCTAGTAAAAACCGTGTCAAAGCTGCTGAAATAGTCTCAAATCCTACTGACCGCAGTTAAATTTTGGAGTTGGTATCTTATCAGGTTTAAGCCCCAAGTAATATAGCCAAAATGACCATTGTGTTATAAAAGCACAGAAAATTATTTTTAAAAATACAAGGCTTTGGAAACTGGGATGTGTCAGAGTTAAGATTGCCTATGAGCTCCTGATTGTTCACATTATGGTGCAAATACTGAATGATGTAGTACTGTTTCCCTATAGACATTTTCACAATGGGCAGCTGGACATTTAGCCCTACTGAGGTGATGGTGCCTGGATAGACCCCAGAGGCACACAAATCAGGGGATGAAATATGCTAAATAAAGCCAAACCTCCAGGTAATTCAGGTTCCAAAACTGCAAACTGTTGCTGAGTGTACTTCTCAGAGACATTCACCACAGTCAAATTTGTATGGCAAGGCAATAGGTGGCGTCCCAGTAATAGAAGGGCCCTACATAAAAACTAAAGCACCAGATATCTTCAACAAAGTAGGCTTTTTTGTTTCTTTGATAATTTGTTTGCTTTTATCATTGCAAAAGATGCTATATATAGTAGATCTTATTTAGAGGATATTTTTCCCTTGTTGAGATATATATATATATATATATGCGCCCTCATATTGTGTAGCTTCATTGAATGCACTTCGATGGAATGTAAGTGTTCAAGCATTTGAGCTTTGTTTTAAATAACAGTTACTTTCCAGGCTTTTCAGTTATGGAATAGGAGAACCCAAAACAAAACAAAAAATAAAATATTTTGTCCCTATTTCAACCCTTTTGACACTAATATTAGGAAATCAATTTCTACCCAGTGACGGTAAAGATATTTCAGCATAGGCTGACAGACTGGTTTGACAAAGAGCTCTATGGCTGCAGAGAGAAATGTTTCTTTTAAAGTTGAACATTTGTGGTCCTGATTCAGAGCAGCACTTCTAGGCGTTTATAAAGCACTGGCTGATGTCCCTTTCAGGGCTGGGGAGCATGTGCTTAGAATTGGGCACTCACAGAGCATCCAGCACAGTCAGTTCTGAGGCCAGTGCCATTTACAATGTGATCACAAGCCTGACACACCATACAAAAAGAGCTCCAAGAAAAATCTGCATGCTCTGTTGAGGTCCCTGTGCATTAAGCAGACTGATTTGAAGTACTGTAAATGTAAATGTAGGCCCAATATTATTCCCCCAGAAAGAGGCTCCTTGGCATGCAGAAGGCTTAAGAAATCTCAGAAAATATTGGCACATAATTATATAGCTGACAACTTTTTATTTTAATTTTGATTTGCATCACATGGCTACAAAATTCTCCCTGTTACAGCACAACTAGGAAAAGTGGTATTATTACCTTGCAATACCCAGGTGACAAATAAAAAAGGAAGCCTAATAATTTCCATGCAATTAGAAGAGACTAAAAAATTTAGGACAGAAAAATTATGTGTTTACAGCAAACACATGTGTTTCTTTTGTCCCATAGCTTACAAGAAACAATCCTGAGGCACATAGCTCTAAAATGCTGTTTCATTTGAAAAGTAGAAAAAAAGCTCAACTTTAATAATGCTTTAAATTTCAGCTAAAAATGTTGCATAAATAGCTTGAATTTTTAAAAATGGAATTAAATAAATTTTGGTTTCTAAATTACAGACTGCCATACACTGGTACTACTAACTACATCAGTTATCACCAACAAGAAAAAAACTATACTGTGAATAAAATGGTGATGGTAACACAAAGGTTTATGAAATCTCATGATATGATATGTTTTGAATGTATTTTCCAAAGAAATTTTTCTATGCAATGTTCTTTATGATAGTATTTCAATATGAAAAAAATAAATAGATTTAGCATGAAATAATGAGGTTCAAGTTACCTAGAATAATTTGTAGCAGTCATTATGGTTTGGAGTAGTTCTTCATTGTGAACTCACTACAGAAACTGTAAAGACAGCATGCATTTGATCTCCAGCCAACAGTAGAGTCTCCTCCAAATAAGATACAGTATGCAGAAGAATGTGCTTTAATGCTAAATAATATTTTATTCTGCGAAAACCTACTTGTGAAACATATTTTCCATAATGAGAGCAAACTTAAGGTTTTCCTCTGCAGGCCCAAGGCAAGAAGGTGGTGTGGTTCCAGAAACACATGCTAGACCATAAAGTTAGCCTTGCTCTGCTCTCCCTTTTCAAGAAACAACCAAGCTTAAACCTTTTTCACTGTCTTCATAACGACTCTGTTCTGTGATATCCAGGCTGAAGCCTCGTATACTCTCAGAAACATACTGAACTGAAAAAGAGCTATGACTGGTAACTCCCTTCCTCATCATTTCTTTGTTTATGGCTGACATATGGGTGAACATATCACATCAGGCTCAGATGCTGGGCAGAGCATTAGCCATCCTACAGAGAAACTCCCTACACTTTATCATTGATAATGCAAACATCTTAGAGGGAGGAATACCACTGTAGTGGTGTATTCACAGTTTCACAAATATGCTTAGTAACTGCGATTAGCCCGTATGATGCTCCTCAGGCATGTGGCTAAATCAGTGGTGATTCTGCCACTGAACTGGTTTTACAGAGAGACTTTAAAATTTGCTTTGTCTTTTGTGCTCCTTTTGACTACTCATTTTCAGTAACATTAGGATTAAACTACTTTAGTTATCCTTCTGGCATCTCAGCCATTTGAAGTGACATACAAGGACCACCATGTTATACAAGGGGCATAATCTCTGGTTTCCTTCTTACACACATGAGGGAGGCAATATTCCCAACTCCCACATTAATGCAGCTCTCTGTGATTAATATCTCCTGCTGGAAACATGCTCCAATTAAATGATTTTGCTTAAAATGATAATGCTTATAAAAAACCGCTATACTGTTATAAAGATTGGGATAGTTTACCAACACTTCTGAACTTTTTTTTCTGTGCAGACACAGTCCTCACATCTTTCCCAGAAATGGAGTGGTGTTCCAGCAAAGCTAGAAAAAAATTCCTTTCCCTTGGAAAGTGACTTCTCCATTTTCCATCTGTATTCATCAGACTTCTCGTGGCCACAAGTGTTTAAAATAATTTATTTAATAAAGCCTCATGGGGAAGTCCCATCTTGGTGTCTGTTTGGCTTTGAAGACAGTTTGTTCGTGGCATATAGTGAGCCAGTTTAGCAGATGACACCCGGAGGGAAATTCTGCTTGTTTCCTCAAAGGTCAATTCAGTAAAGATGGCAACATCTTCGTTTGGGCACGTGACCTGGGTACTCAAAGGCGTTGCACTGACAACTCCACTATTGCCATATGCTCTAACCATCTGGATTGTTCACGTGTGATGGATGTGGTAGAGAACATTTTTTTTACTTCAAATTGCTAACTAGAATTATGCATCTTCTGTAAAGAAAGCTTAATTACCAGAAAAGTATATCTAAAATAAACCCCATCACATTTATAGTAAAAAGAGATATGAGAGACTTTGTGGTGGTTTATTGGGCATTCAGCTACTTGGGCATAGTAGTATTGTTAAATGCCCAAAAAAGAAGTAGGAATGTATCTCTTAAAAATTCACCCTGTTATGGACTGTGATTCTAATTGACTTTATTAGCTCATAATAAGCTTTGCTAGTTGATGTAGAGATGTAAAATATTGCTGTGGAACAAATGCAAAATTAAAAGTTCAACTTCTCTTGAGCGCCAATAGATCAGATCAGCAGACTGGCTTACAGACCTTTGAGGCATGCTATTATGATCTCCTATATTTCAGTGGGCTATTACACAGGAAAAAAAGAATGCAATAAAGTTTGGGGATAATGCTAGAGACGGGAGAATGTCAACTGATTTTCTTTATATGTTTGCTTAACTCTGTTTTAGTTATTAAAAACCTTGATTTTTCTGTCAAATGAGTATTTTTAGTATCCAGAGTTTTTAAGAGCATCTGTTTCCTACACATGACAGCTGGAGTCATGAGAGACTTCAGGTTTAATAAAGTAATTGAGAAATTCTTCTAAATATAAGTTTGTCATACTTAATGGAAGCTGTTTTTTAAAAAAGGCATTTGCATGTTTGACAGGTTATTGGTCTATGATTCTAATCTTGATACTACATATGTTGGATTCTGTGGATCTCTCATGAGTGTTTTTCACTCCAGTAGGATTGAATAGGAAACAAGATGCTGCCTAAAGAATAAAGGTAAGGAAAAACAAACTGAAGTATACAAATCTGATGACCTGACCACAAATACTGATAGAACTGTGATATTCATAACATTCAATTTCTCTCTCATCATCATTTATGTAATCATTTCCTCAGTGAAATTTTAGAATATTTTCTGGTGGGACAGTTTTAATATTTTGAATTTCAAAATGACATCTTTGCATCTCATTAACTTCCCTCCCCCCTCAATTTTCTCCATTTTTTTTCAGAGATACACTCATCTGATTTATTGTGTAGATTTAGGATAATGTTTTGGTAATCTAATGTGAAAAGGCTAGAAAAATGGATGAACAGTAAAGCTAGGATTTAGAACTTTGCATCAGTAATTCAGCATTAATAAAGCATGCATATATCAAAGACAAAGACAAAATGGAGTGTAGAGGAGAGAGGAGTCTGGATCAAAGAAAATATTGTGCATATTATCAATTAAACTAATGTTTATTTGAATATATTTAGTACTACACACAAATCTATTATTTCCAGAGTAACTACAGATTATCTATAAAGGTTTGCAGTAAGTCACCCAAGCCGAAGAATGAATACATGCATTGAAAGGGTTCATGATCAAGCTCAATCACAACTATCACACAGATGATTTGCATTTTCAAGCTATTACTTGAAATCTATGCACTTGAGATTCTGATGAATAGGGAATAATTATTGACTACCTTTACAATAAAAGAATCTAGGAACACAAAGAGACACTGGGAGGTGACAGGTTCAAAATAAACAAAACCAGTCTCTTTTTCATACTGTGTACAATTAAGCTATTGAATTCATTGTCAGAAGGTGTACAGGATGTTTAAAGTTTCTGAAGGTTGAAAAGGAACTGAGAAAGTTGATGGAGGAAAAAAGAGTCTATTGAAGGCTGTTGAATATAAAAGGATAGTGCCTCAATTATTTGCTGAATATTTCAGCAAGTATTTCTGAGTATCCAAGAAAAGAGTTCACTACCACTCATCCTGTACATCCACAGGCTTCTGCAATGATCACTGTTAGAGGCGGATCTTTATTTTGACCTTATATAGCCATTCTTATGGGATGTCTGTCTCTCAATGTTTCTCTTCAAATGTAGGATAGTCTTTCAAAAGCAAGATCATGCATCATAGGCTCCTAGACTTAGGTTTACTAAACCTGGGATGGTTTTTACTAGATTCAAAACAGCAAAGGCAAAGCCTGGCTGTGGAGCAGTAGCTAAACCAGGAAGAACCATGTCCATCTCGGCAAGAAAGTCCTTGGGTGTATGGGACACTCAACTCTACAGCAGCCCAATTACAGGTCTCAGTATCACCAGGCCGTGACACCACTCTTCCTAGGACATGTGAACAACTGAAAGAAGCTAATAAACAGATGACTTCAGGAAATCTAAGAGAATATGAACTGTTAATAGACAGATGACAAAATTTAAACTATGTTTACATTTTCAGATCATCAGAAGCTACTATTAATTCTCTGTAAGCTGCTCTGGAGGGATGCTAGCAGTGGGTTTAATATAAATGAAGATCTTTTCTATTTCCAAATATGCATCTTTTTGGATGAACCACTAATACCACAAGTTGCAATCACTCTTTTCTGAAATAATAAAATTTGGTTTAATGAGGTTCAATAAAACATTTAAATTAATCTTCACATGCCAAATGCATGATTAAACCCATGGGAAACAAAAAGAGAAGCATTACACGTTTGTTTAATGACTGCTTTCTTATTAAGGCAACTAAATATATATTGCAGTGTTTCTGAAAAATGAAAAAATATTTTCTAAAGTAAATAATCCTTTGTAACTGTGTAGTATTTGATCCTTTATGAATATTTATTTTTAAAATGTACCAGAAATAATACTGTGTAATTTGTAAATCTGGCCAGTCTGGATATTCTGGGCCTTGATTTAACAAACTGCTTTAAAATTAAGGAGCTGCTTGAGCAAAGAGGAATTCAAGCAGAGTGTGAGAGGAAGCAGGAACTGTATCAGTGCCTGATGTGGTGTGGAAGTCTCAACCACACAGCTACTTTTGTGGCCTGCCTCCAGTCCTGACTTTTCATTTTTGTTATGTAAAGGGGCTTGATCAAGAAGATAGCAGTAAGTTGGGTCTGTCAAGTCTGCTGCAGGTAATTATCCTACTACATCAGCATCCTTGGTAGAAAAATTAATCAACATCCATGTTGGTAAACATTTTTACATCTCATAGCCATTCTAAGACACTGATTTTGCAAACACATACTTTCCAAGTCACAGGTTCCCATACTGTGCTGTTTGCACCCAAACCTTTGGTGCTAGTAATGAGTAGCTTCCTAGGTGGCAGCAACAGTACAGCATCTACTCATGTACTGAGTCACATTTCCAGCCTTACATCTCTCTCTTCCAGTGATTCAGTAGCAGTTTCAGGCTTTCATGTTTCCAGTTTTTTATAGTTGCTAAAAATTCATATTTTGGTGCAAGGGCCAAAGATATCCCTGAGGAGGATGTGATGGCCATAAATATCTCAATAATCATGGCACAAAAGGGCCATGGAGAATACATACACGACTACAAATTGCCTCATGTATTTCTACTTCCATGAGATGGTTTGGGAATTCTTGTTTTAAAAACTGTAAGTATGGAATATTACTTGGCTTGAATGACCTACTGGCAATCTTTAAGTTAAGTATGTGTAGAAATATTTGTAAGAACATGGCAATAGTTTAATACCACAAGAGTCAATACTTCAGTGGCATGGGTGTATATACATCAGCAAACAGTAACTTAATTTAGATGTATTGAAAGCTGGACGCAGGAACAACTCAACACTTCAAACCATAAACCAACAATAGGAGAAAAAAGAATAAATTGTTTGTATCTTCAGCTTTGTGTGTCCTGTTCTGACAACAACATGCTCCTACATCCCGTAAAGCTCTCACTTCCATTGCCAACATATATCACCTGACAATATGCTCTTCATCTTTACAATTTGATGTCATAGAAAACATTTATGTGGACATTACATACTTTTATACCACCATGTGTGCATATTTGACTATCACAAATCTTTTAGTTGAGAAGCTATTCTGATTTAATACCGGTGAATTCACTTAGCTTCTCTTAAAACAGAGCTGTAATATAATTGTAACTACAAAGCAGTTTTAAACACAGTGTTCCTCAGAATCACGATTTATGCTTAAATTTGATGACTCACAAAACCTCTCTATACACAGCTCTCAAAATGGCTCTAGATTCCTTAGAAGGGAAATGCTGTGCAGTCTATCCTAGTATTTCACTAGTTGAGCTGTGGAATAAAGCAGAATTCAGAGTATCAGGCTGATGAGCTTCTGAAGCAGAGATAAAGTAGACTGTGCTGAAAAGGGAACATCATGCTCAAAGCACTGGAAAGTAAATAAAAATAGAACCTCAGAAAGAAAAAGGAACACCTGTTGATTCAAAGTTAGTTGATAAATTGCCCTATGTAAATACTGACAAAATGAAATAACATTTTAAATGCTTGGTTACACACTCCTAGGAGAAAATGTCCATATATGTGTTCGTCTCTTCTGTTTTTGAATGCCTGAAATAAAGTTGCTACCATGTTTTATGATAAGCCAGACCATTCAGATACTTCATACAGTTTTCCCACAAAAGTTTCCATATTGCAATTCCTTTGTCTAAAATACCATCTCAAGTATTCAAGATGTGGCCGTGAAGGAGTTCATTGCCATCAGAAACATGCCATGGAACTTGCCTCTGCCTTTACTGACGCAAAACAGGACTTCTAGGGATTTCACTGGAATTGAGACCATGAGAGGCAGCTGCATATGCACATAGGTATGATATTTATTGATTGTGAAGTCAGCTCTGCCAGCCACAGATTTAAAAAACCTTCTGGTGAAAGGCAAATTCAGCTTTTTGACAGAAATCATGTTCAGCCTATGTAGGAAAAGCCTTAAATCTGATGCCCCATCATTTTGTTTATCTTTAGCTTTCACTTCAAAAATGACTGTATCAATCAAATATGATAGTCCTCCCAGAATGCTTTGTATTTGGGAGCCTAAAGGAAGCATCTCATAATGTTGCACGGTTCACCTCACTAATATGTTACTTTCTTCTTTAGTCTGATTTGCTGGAGTCATAAAAACTTTCATTGACTAAAATAGCCAGTTTATACAGATTGAGTAGCACCAGGGAAGAGAAAAGCCTATTTCATGAAAAATAAATCAGATATGAACATAATGGCATCACAATGGGTTTTATAAAGATTCATTTTAACCAGATGATTTAACAGAGTGAGTGGGAAATAGGTAGAGAAAGGGGAAAGAGATAAGAGAAAAGAGGGAAATAAAGTACTTAGCTAAATAAATGGTAACATGAAAGAAATACAAAATGCTTTGGAAAGAGGATAGGAGCACATGGCCTTATTGAACCCTGGAAACCAGCAGACATATCTGACTCAAAGAAGCTTTAAACCTCCCTGGCAAAACAAATACTCACATGCAATCATTGTCTTCCAGAACCACTCCTGAGCATACAGTGCTCATTGCTCAATGCTATGCACTTAACGTATTTCCTTGCTTCATAAACAGTGCTCATCTACAAGTATTACATGCTTCATACAGTTACCTTGATAGTCTCCCTTTTATCCCTCATTCAAAATGAAGCAACATGAGTGTCTAGTTGCAGAAATTTATAATTGACTGTGAAGTAAAGAAAATAGGTAAAAGTTGTAAAGAAAATAATTAGAACCCATGTGTTCCTTTTGGCCTGGAAAGAATCCCTAGAATCTATATTATTATGGACTCTGACATAAGTGCTGGCTTCTAGGCCCTAACATCTACTTCACATTAAAACCCACATTTTCCTATCACATTTGTTCTCAACAAGTGGCTTTTCCTGTCACTCTAAAGTACAGATAGTCAGTAAGCCTCATTTGTGTTTAATACCCAAAGTCAAATGGCAGAAATAAGTATATTCGGAACAGTTTCCTCCCTTCCCCTCCATTGCTGATTTATTCAGAAGGAAATATCTGAACTCTCAAAGCCAGATGTGGTGCTTTTGATAAGGAGATAGAAGAATGGTAAGCACCCTGCAACACACTGCCCTTTGAACGTATTTGCTTTCTGATTAAGGGGTTGCTAGTTAATAGAAATAGAACAATGCTTTTCATTTTTACTTTTTTACTTCTAAACAAGTATGTGTGTCTTGAGTTTTAACAAAACTAACTCACTTATAATTTAGAGACTTCTTTGCAGGTTAGTTCACTAATTTATTATGGGCTTTAAAGAAAAAAAATTCTGATACAGACCCCTTCCCTTCCCTTCCCTGCCCTTCCCTTCCCTTCCCTTCCCCTCCCTTCCCTTCCCCTTTGAAGCAGGGCAAGAATGATTAATATGAACAAGACTATTTGATTTAACAAAAAAGACACAAGACAGAAGAAGTAAAATATATCATGCTTCCATTTAACAGAAAACCAAAAATCACAGATAAGTTTGTATCATGTTGTCAAAGTTACAGATTCTGAAGTTCTACAAAAATAATCCTGATTTTTCTGAACTATATTCTCTTTAAGAGAAAAATATAATTATCCCTATTTTAAAGATAAACAGATCTAGAGAAAAATTGAGAGAGCTTCAGTGACTCATGCAAGGCCACAGAGGAAGTCTATGTCAGAATAAAGTAATACCTAGATGATGCCAAAACACTCTTTAAGAAGATGGTGCTAGCTTAAAACTTCCTTCTTCCGGAGAATGGCAAGATATGCTATCCATTGTGAAATGCATCCAGCTCAAAGGCTTTCATCTAATGCTAGTTTAAAGCAGTATTATGATAGCTCTTATTATAAAAACATTGCTGTGCAGAAGGAATCCCAGATATGACATTTGATCAAAGCTGAATGTCACAATGAAGATCTGTTCATTTTTGCACAGCAGAAAGGCATTTGAAACAAGATTATTTGATGGCCACCTAGAGGTTTAACCAAATGATTTCTTTTGAAACTTCTGTCATGATTTCACCCTTAGTATCTCAAATTACTTCAGGCAGAGGAAATATTTAAACTAGATCAGTATAATGCCAGAGGATAAATGAAAAGAAAAGGTTATTGGAGAAACTCAGGTGCTCTAGTTTGCAAGAAGAGTCTGGTGATAAAAAATGTAGTTATGAAAGTATAAATGATTACTGGTATTCACAAAATAGGTGCATCAGACAATGACCAATGTTATCTTTTAAAGGAAAGCATACATTATTGCAAGAGAAAAATGCACAGGGTTTTAAAATATTTGCTATATCTACTGTAATTTACCCTATTCCCTAACTCGGAATGTTTCACTGAGCAATTCCTCACGATTTTCAAGACTCCTTGTCACGGAATCGCACCAAAATGGCTACAAGCACACAAATAATGAACTCTAACAAGCTTTAATCTGCAACTGAAATTAAGCAGACAAAACTTCATTCACCAAAACAACATTCCACAGACATTTAAAAAATACAGGTTGGATATGCAGGTTGGGAATATTACCAGACACAGCTGAGTTAAGAATTCTTAAGTTTTGGCCAAACAATCCAAAATGTACACTCACTCACTCACCAAAAAAGGGAGGGCTCTCAATCTCGAGAAGTTACCTTAAGTGGCGTCCCAACTCAAGGGGAGAGTCCCCCCGACTGCAGACCCACTACTCCGAGGAGGACCAACTCAAATGAGTCCTCTGACGGGGGCCTATTTCTACCCTGGTCGAATCTGATCTGTGGTCAATACATGGTCGTGTCACCCCCTATTGACTGAGGACCCCAGCTTTCTTGCCTTTGACCCCCACTGTGTGGACCAGACATGAGCTGTGAGGGGGGAGGCAGCCCTGGCGCCACCAGGGCCAGAAACTTTAACACTGCTTTTGTTGGGTCTTTCTCAAGTCTTCAGTAGGATGGGTGCATCTGCCACACTCCTCCCTCCAAAATATTTCGTTGTGCTAAACCTGAGCTAGTTACACACCACCTGTAGATAACCCAGTTACATGCACATATTTACCATTCAAGAAGCGTGGAAGAACAAACAAACTTTTCATCTTCTATCCACTTCCCAGAATTACAAGGCACAGAACAAAGGAAGGTGGCTTAATGGATGATTCTGCATGTTTTGATTAGCAAAGAAAACTGTATATTCACTTTCTCACTATGTGTATGTATTACTATATACATCTAAAAATAATGTCAGTAGTTAGAATATGTTGTTTTCAAACAGGTTCAGGGAGTCACTGCTCTAACTGCTCTGGAGTTTATGGTAGTCAATATTATTCTGCACAGTTTGTATAGAGTTCATAAGCTGTGAAAAAAGCTTCAGTAAAACAAGAATAATAGGCAGCACCTTGAGTCCAAAATGAGGTATCGAATCTGTTTTGAATGATTATCAATCCAGACACATAAATTATGCACCTTGTCAACAGTAGTGAAAACAGGTACCGTGTTGTATGTGGGACACAAATATGGGTTTGTGAATGCTGATATTACCATGTGCCCTAGCCTGCCATGGTGTTCTTAGTATCACATAGAAATTAAGTGTTGTAGGGAGAAATCAGTGATAGGCAAGTGATCCTTACAGATAAAATTTACATTAACTATGTCCAGGCTCATCAGTACTCTTCTCCACTGTTAATGCAACAGTGGAAAACATACAAAAAAGGCCTCTGAGTCAGACTGTGCATCCGCACAAAATCTAAACAAGAATTTAGGATAACTAGAGGACATACATAAAATCATGTCCTCATTATAGAGTGGTATAAGACACATTTTTATACAGCAACATTTATCTCCTTTATAAATATTTAATAATGGCACCTGTCTGCTTCATCTTTCCCCAGACACCTAGACCTAAAGGGAGAATGGTTAATTTTCTTCAGTTCTCCAGTTTGAAAAAGCAGCTTAAAAGTTATTCTGCATCTCATGACCCAAAAGGGAGAAAGTTTTGCAGGCTTTCAAAAGAAGACTAACAGCTTCAGGCTGTTGAGTACATTTTGGAAAAGGAAGAGCCCCAGTCAGACAGTAATAAGTGAAAAGGACATGCTCTAGTTTTCTTCAGGCAGCATGGGGCATAGGATTTTTACTTTTTTAAAAGCTGCGGTAAGAGGCAAACATTGCAAAAATCTGTTCTATAAACAGAAGACTTATTTTCCCACATGAAAGTGAAAATTAAACTTTGCTCTGTGGTGGCACTTTTTACAAAGGTGTAAGGAATGTTCAACCAAGTAGGCAATGGACTGAACATTATCAAGGGCTTTAAATATGTTTCACAAGTCCCATATGGTGAAAAAAGCTCTCCTGACAACACATGTAAGAGCCAGATGCTGAAAGAAACAAGTACAGATAGGATGTCTGATCCTGCAGTTCTCACATGGGGAAAACTCTCTTTGAAGTCCATAGGAATGTGAGTAAGGATTGCTGCTTCTATCACTGTTCTGTCATCCTCATTTACATACATCTCATTTAAAGCCACGATTTCCATTTGAGAGGCTAGTTTTCATCTTTCTTCCCATCCTTACACCATTTTCTCCTTCAGTAGCTATTTTTAGCCTAATTCAGCTGCCTATGTGATGTAACCAGATCATTCAACACCTGTCATTCAATTATAAATGGGGAATTTATACAGGGAGATGTGCTACAATTTAAAGATAGCATTTGTACTTCAAACGATAAAAGACCCAGATTGACACTAAACTGAGGAACTGCTCTTGAAATTCTATCAGCCCACGTCCCAAAAAATAACTGAATGCAGCTATCAGTCAGTGACTAGAGCTCTCATCCTCGTTGCAGGTGACTTGAGCTCAGTTGGTGGGTCTGCCGAAGGGGATCTCAACACAACGCAGAGGGACTTGAACCAGGATACCAGTTTTTTGTGCAAAAACTGCTCCAGTGGGCAGTTCTGAGGATCTCTATCTGATCGGTTCCTCTGATATGACAGAAAAAGAGACATCAAAATTATGGAACCTGATGGATTCATAGATTAACTTGGTACTGAGCTTCCCAGTCTCCTAAGGATTTGTGGGAACATGGACTTTCTTTTGTCACTACTCTTACCTTGTCTGGCCAGAAATGGGTTTTCTAGCATCTTAGAAATTGTGACATTAAACCCTGAAGACTGTAGAGCAGGGTCCAAGGGTGTGTGGTGGCAAAGTAGGAATTTTGAACTTAATGACTTGAAATTTCAAAACTCGATTCCTTCTCTGGATGTATTTTCTCATAAACCAAAGGTGTCCTCAGGAAACACTGTATTCATTTGACTCTAATTAGCTCATGGAATGAGGGCCAAGGTCCCCAAGCTTGATTATCTCTACTTATCAGGGTGGAGTTCATGGGACATTTTTAATCCAAATGCTGACACTGTGTTGATTACATTTAATCAAAGAACAAATAAAAGCACACTCATTATTTAATAAAATAATGCATATAAAAATATTTATGCGTATTTGAAAAGTCATTCGTTTTCTACTGACAATATTAAAAGCAATATTAAAGAGCATGCATGCTCCTTAATATTAATATTTGAAAGGACACCCCCAAAACTACCAGATCAGGATTCCTACATCATTATACTACAAAACTGGATTGCAGGGTTGTGGAGAGGTGCTTTGCTTTTTCATTGCTGTTGTTGTTGTTGTATAATTATAATATAATTATAATTATATTAATTATATAACAAAAATGATTCCTGTTCACTATCACTATCACTATCACTATCACTATCACTGTTGTTATTTATTTAAGAGATGGTCTTAATCTGGCAATATAACTTCACTGTATTTGTCTGTATTTCTTTGAACAGCAGCTACCCTAAAAGACTATAACATTTATAATCAATGATACATTTCTACTGTATGTAGCTCTCCCTTTATGCCACGGAGAAAGATGTTGAAGCAACTGTTAAACAGAAAGAAGAAAATGTATGTGCATTGAGTGTATCTGTAATTTTTTTTTCTCACACTTAGGATTTCTTTCCCATAAAAATGTACAGATTTATGAGTGAAACAAAACATACAGCAATTGTATTCTGAATTTCTAGTGCTTGGTAACATGGGGGCTTTCAACTGATACTTTCCTAATTCTTTTTGTAATACAGCTGTAATTGTGAGGTCAAGACATATTGGAAATGCTTCTCCAAATGACTATGTTGTCTATTGTATCAAACACATATAAAAAAATATGAGGTAAATTTAGCAATTTCACTGGAATGCCAATCAAACTAATTTTGCCAGGTTATTGCCATACCATAGAAAATAAATATGAATCAAAATCAGGCAGGTCAGTCTGACCTGTCGATTCCTACCAGAAAAAAATAATAGGATGTCCTTACTCTTTGACAATCAGTTGGGATTTACTTCCTAAGGTTAAGAATAGATTAGAAAAAAAATCACTCATATTGAAAACTATTTAAATGAAATTGTAGTACAAGATAGAGACAGCATGATGCCTCAATAAATCAGCAACCTTATACTCAAAATTGATATAATTTTCTTTTTTCAGTAAAAGTTCTGATTTTTGGGGGTATCACATGCTACAAAATAATGCTGAGATCCATTTCAAAACATGCAGTCTTCACGTTGAGGGCTTTATGTATGACGTTTAAGGTAGTCAATTTAAAGTCTTTGAGAAAATGACCACAATGTTTTGAATACATTAAATGTTGTGCTGATTATTTAAAAATGAAAATTATTTTACTTCCCAAAATTTGACAAGAAACATAAGCTTTAAGGTGCTGAAAGCTTTTCTTATTTGAGCCTGTCGTGCTCTATCCTGTAATTTCAGTGTCCTCTTCAGTGAGTACCTTCAGCTCACCTTATACTGGGATAAAAATTATACAAGACCCTTGTTGAGCTTTTCCTACAAGATAAATGCATCAGAAAGGTACGACATCTGCTGTAAGTAGATGTTCCAGCCTAGTCTCTCTTTTCAATAATAGTAGTGTCTTGTCCTTCACCACACTTTTACTTTAGCTAGCAGGATACTCTGTGTATGCTCCATAAAACAATATATGCTCAATAAAAACAAACAAACCAACATAAAGTACAACCAAATAGAAGCTTTCTATCTTCAGGGCTCCCACATAACTTTTTAGTAAAATTAGGGAAGCTGCAACCTCTCAGGAAACACATTATGCACTTTGCCAACTTTCTTCCGGAAAACATATGGCATTTGCAACATACTGACACAGTTAATGAAAGATTAAACTTTCCAGTTGTTCTTCTTAAGATAAATTATTTGGCACAGCCAGACGTTTTAATTATATTGGCTTAGAAAAAGAAATTCAGTTTTAGAAGCAATGGCTCTATTTTGATTCATTAGGTAGACTCGATGTCCGCTGGATCAGGAAGGAACTGGACCACATCTATGTTATATAAATAGCAGAGTGGAATCTACTAACTAATTAATACTGTTCTAAATTAATGTCCTCAGATGGTGGAGGAAAAACTATGCCAGTTCTGCTTTCGGTTCAAACTTTGCAGGTGGTTGGATGGGAAATGAGTAGACTAACATTGATTCAGTGTAGACAATTCCAGAATAAGGACACCAAAACAAACTGGAGAGTTGTTATTGGAAAAGTGTAGATGTTCCTTAAATTCAGAAATCTAAAATATAGTTTATTGTGGAGTTGACAGGTCATCCTATCTGGATCTTATCTCAGGGAACTTGTTCTTTCTTTCTCTTACCCTCACCATTATTATAGTGTCACATTACCACAAGTCTTACCACAAGGAACTGTAAGGTCTCCAGTACGACCCAAAGCATTAGTGAATTCAGTGAAAAGTCTTGGCTTTAAAGAGTTAGAAATCACTTGGTCAAGCTTTTTGAAGGTTGTAAGGACATGTGTGAAAAAAGCCACAAAAGATTTCATTATATAGTTAAAAAAAAAAAGTTTAAATGAAGATTCGTACTAACTTCAGGCCAAAGAGAGGTTTGTAGCAGAGCCTTCAGGCATCTCAAGTCAAGGTAGACTCTCTTTAGTATAAAACATTATGCCATATCATCGGCATTTAAATAATCAGCAGAGCAGCTGCTGGGGGTTTGGTCAAATGAATCTTTTCTTACAAAGTTCTCAATTTCCATGGAAATGCAGAAGAAATGAGGCTTCAGCCTTTGAGAGCATGATATGTTGTACTCTTTTCAACATTCCTGGGGTAAATAACTGTATGTAAAAATAAAACACTAGCAAGAAGGTCACACAAATTCAGCAATCAGATTCATCTTCACATCAGTGACAAGGTTTGCACCTTGAATCTTATTTTATAAACACATGGTTTATTTCAAGTAATAGAATATAAATACAATTTTGACATAATTAATCTGAAGCTTGCTGGGAAATAACAAAGCAATGTCAATATTTTCTGGAATGTATTTTTAACAGCACTAGCTTGCACTAAATGACTCAGAACTTGAAAAAAACTGAACATTTTTCTTACATAAAATGGTACCTGTGAGCTCTGCCAACTTTAGTGCTCCCATCTTGGTTTCTGGCAGCTGAAAGCACTGCATATAAAGTTATTTTTTTGTTATCGTTGCTTTTTAAACTCAGGAAGACTCTCAAGATATTTTTCCATTATACATAGGAGTATATCTTCATTTTTTTATAGCACGATTTTCATTAGTTTTCAACTTCTACTTTTAAAAACTGTAAGATTTGATTCAGACATTTGTTTTCAAGCATCCATTTATATACACCATTTTTACATTCTACATTCTTTCTTCCACTATAGATCTATTTTTATACACTGTAAACTGTCTTGTAGCACTGAATTTTGCCAGATGAACTTTGAGGAAAGCATATAATTGGGTATAGTTATAATCTTAAATACTGGACATTGATATGATGCTTTTGATTTTCAGAAGTAGTTAACAATATAATAATGTGAAGTAAAAAACCTTGTACTCTTCTGTTTTGCCTTCTGTTTAGGTATTCTGTGTGGATTAACAGTATACTTACTTTGAAACATTTCTGAGCATCCTTTAGTTAAAATGCATTTTAAAAATGTTAAGTACATACATTTAAACAAAAAAAACCCCAAAGGATGTATTTGTTAGCTCACTAATGCAAGAGGTTTTCATTAGTGTTCTTCCATTAGCGAACAGTTAGTCAATGTTCATACTTTTATTTCTTACCAAAAAAAGAAGAAACCACACAAAAAGCAATAGGAACACTTTTTTATGATCACTACTCTTGATCATGAACAGAAAATGTATTTCTTAAGTAAAATTAATATTTCCATGACTTTACAGGTATCCCCTCTACAAAGTTCATACCACTGCTAAATAAAGCTATACTTTATGGGTAGGCATGCAATTATGTAATAAATTGGACTGAAGTACACTGACAATGCAGGTAGCTTTCCAAGGATGAGTCAGGAGGTTTTGGAAAGGATTATACTGAGAGTTTAAAAGTCATGGTGAAGTTTCATGATGCCATTCTTTCACGGGAGAGCTTCTCCATAGCTCTTGTCTCTTTCAATAAACGAGTGACATAGAAAATTTTGTGCAGATTTTCTGGAGTACAATGCACAGAGACAATATACATCTGCAGAGAGAGACAGATTAAATGATGAGCCCTGTTTACACATTTATGCCCTTGAATTATGTTTTTCCCTGGAAGAAAGGGGAATATATTCCTTGTGAATGTGCATTTGGGGTGCAATGCATCTTTTGTGAATAATAGCTGAACATCATGCATGGAATAGATTTAATTTCTAGTATTCTAATAGCAAAATATCTGAAATAGTTTAAACATGTAACAGACATCCAGTTACATGTGTGAGGGAGAGATTCCTTTTTTTATAAAGTAAAAATAGTTCAAAATCAGCCTTTGCTTTTCAAACATCTTTTTACTTTTATGACCTATATATGTGTTTCTGATAGAGGGAACATAAACTGTATTGTTTAATAAAATTAGAGTAATTTAATGCAGCACACTACACTATTAATAAAGTGAACACCATACAATTATGGTGATTAACTTAAATTCCAATAACGTTGTGTCATTAAGGAGAGTGTACTACATTATGTAATTGGTTCTTTCTGTGCTACAAAAATGATCTTTTAAAATAGAGGGAGTTATATTTAAATGAAAGTCCTAATTTTATGAAAGTATAAAAGTATTCTTTGTGTAACCTGTTTTACTGTTTAATAAATGTCACAGGAAAAAAAAAAAAAGTTTTTCCTTCAGTTTGTTTCAGATTGTTGCCTGACAGTGTTTGGGAAATGCCTGAAATAATTGAAGCATATTATGTGTGTGCAGGTGAAGAAGTCCTTAACATTCAGGAAGATGAGGCCAAAGTTGCAGAGCAGTCTTGTACTGTGTCTAGCAGTGGCAAAAGAACTCTGAGTCCTTAACTGTCCCAAACTATCCATGTCTATCTATAGATAGAAAACACTGCACTTTCAAAAGTGTCTCTGGTAATAGTTTTTCTGGCCTGGACTTAGACTATGCTGAGCCAGCAGCCAAGTGTCCCCAGTGAAATGGAATAGAATTTGCTGACTGGTTCTGAGAGGTCAGAGTTGACTGTCAGAAAGTGAAAGTGGGAGAGAAAATTTGTCAGTCATTTGGTAAAAAAAACTGTTTCGGTCAAAACAGAGCAATGAAAATGACTGTTATGCATAGACTGTATGGAGATATATGTGCTAATTGAACAGACTGAATATTGCTTTACATGTACTAGAAAAATATCACCTGTTACAAAGGATGCATTTGGCTTTGCCATGACTGTTCTACGTTGGAGGCTTATTGTTATCCTGTGACTCACCAATACATTCAGCTTCTTTTCCCTCTCTTTCATTTTATAAGTACATGACCTTGTTCTTTGTACTATTGTATTTCATCCCATTTTTTCACTCAGATTATTTCTGTGTGATACTTTGATTCTCCTCCACATTAACAGTGCCCTCTAACTTTGTTTTATCAACTAAAATAACCAGTAGTGAAAGGAAAAGAAATAAAGATTAATTTCAAGTTTGATCTTGAGGAACTCCAATTGTAACCTTCCCCCAGCCTGACAGGTCCTTCTTCAATGTAGTGTGCTGTTGTCTCAACTGCCTTTTAGTCAAATTAACAAACATTTCTTGTTCTGGTTCATGCCTTCTTCATTTACTGAATGCTTTCCTATATAGTACCACTTGCAGGTTCAAATACTTACAAATAAATATTTTCCTCTTTAGTAAGCAGCTGTCTCTACAGCAGATGATAACAGGATTTCCTCATTTAGAGCTTGGTATGACTTGTTTCAAGACAGAAAAGGATTTGATTATGCTGGTTTATCAAGGCAGGACAAAACCTCTGAGACTGTAGAGCTTTCTATGATAGACATGATCAGGTAGCCTCCTGGCTGTAACTAGGGATTTACAGAGAGACAGGTTTTGTCTGTAAAATAAAGGAAAAAAACCAAACAAATAAATCCTGAAACATAATGCCTGAGCCTAAGTCAGATAAAGGTAAAAATACTTCAGATCCTTAGCCAGGCATTTCCAGAGAAAGGAAGAGAAAAAACAAAAGTCAGACTCAAATGTGTCTTTTCATGCAACAGAGATACAAGACACCTAGATGTTTCCTCTAGAAACACCAACAAGAAGAAAAGCAAATTCCCTCTCACCTGTATGTACTTTATTGTGGATTTGCAAACACCACAGTAAGAAGCAGGGTTCTATACCAGATGTTAGTCTGACTTGTAAAGCTGGAACTGACTCATACAATGAACTAAAACATCATAACTGTGTGGAAGTTATCTAAATATTTTCAGATCAAATAATTCAAAAAATAAGAGCTTGAGCTATGTGCACTCATATGGGGGTATATATACACACACATATATAAAATAAATATATATGTAAATATACATGTATGTATAGACATATATATAAACGGGTTTAATAACTATTTCAGAATTAATACTACCACTCTGTCAGAAGTTTAATTGAGTCAGGGAGTGTATGTTCACTCTTTTAAAACAAATTTTGACTGATTTTGTATAGCAAGGGGAAACTAAGTCCACGTGTAATGTCAGTGATCATTATTTTAATAAAAATAATTCAAATTCAAACCAGAAAATAATGTGAATTAAAAGAGAATTACAGAATAGAGGTATTTTTCATCTGTTCACTAAGTATAAAGCTATAACTCATGGAGAAAATAAGTAATAATAATTATGATGATGATAATAATAATATATTAAACGCATTGTGTACCAGTTGGCTGCTCATTTTGAAAGTGAGGAATAAAACCGAGTCAGTACAGTTTGCAAAAAACAGCTGCAACGATAGACCATGCTTTTTCAGCTTTGTGAGGGTGACTGGTTCATTCACTCTGCTTAAGAGACCTAATTTCTGATGAAGCCTGCAGTTATCTAGGGTTAATAGACTTTCCTTATTTCATTATGCTTTTGTGAATGCTAAAAATTTTCAAAGTGAGTACGCTAAGAATTATTCACAGATGTTCTCAGCTGAAGATTACCTCCTCATTGCTTTCCTTGCCACTTTTTTGCAGCTGTTAAAATATGATACAGAACTGAAGTCTGCAGTTTTCAGCAGTTTTCACATTGATCTTCTCACTGTCAAAGCAAAGGTTGTCTATGCAAATCTATGGTCTTCCCTTTGGGATTCACTGCCTGATGACAAGCTGGGTTTCCCATTAATGAAGCTTTGCTTTTCTTTGAAGAAATAACTCTGAAAAAAGCAGCTGCATACAAAATCTAATACTCTTAATCTCCTCAAGAGAGAGCAGGAGATATCTTCCTCTGGATGGAATATCTCATTTATTTATCTTCTGTTTTCCCACGTTGACAAAAAAATTTGAACAAGTTATGTTCGGATTTTAAACCAACTCGAACCAGACCTAGCAGTTTGGTCAGCACCTTTTCCTGGTGACAGCATTGTAGGATCCAGGTCATTTATAGGTAGTATTTTCCAGACGTTTAGAGATATTTGAAGGTTTCCTTCAGAAACTTTAAAACCTTTTCAGTGTAACATGTCTGTTGATGAACTAGATTACTCATGGAAGTGAGAATTTGACAAAAGTAATAACTACATTGTTTCTTTCTCATTTAGAATTACAGAAAGTGTTATGATTTTTTTTTTTTAACTGTAGACTGGAAAACTTTCAGCTTGAATGCATTGTTCACACAGCCATAATTCATGAGCAGAAAAATGATATAAAATAATGAAAATTTAAATTGTGCTCTTTCAAGGCTACAAAAGCATAGTGCATACTAGCTGTCAAAAACTTACTTCCTGTAAGATTTCCTGTTGATTTAATACACAGAGTAGCGTAAATTAATTTTCAATATTCATAGTAAAAATTGACATAAACTGTAAACTCTGTGATAATATTAATATGTGATTTTATGTACTATTACTGTGGACTATCAGCAGTTTATTCATCAGTTTGAAAATTAAAGTGAATTTTTAAGCATATTTGAATTTTTTTGTTCATGTTACTTTCCTTTTTCTTCTCTTGTGAAGGTGAAATTTTTTAGTATTCTAAGAACAAACTAAAAAGTAAATAGAATGAAGCAAGGAATATCAAACAAAACTTATAAATGAGGTGGCTTCAACTTTTTCTTAGTAGTTCCTGCCCAGCTACTCTCTCTGCTTATGATATTTGTACCCACCTCAAGCCTGTGCATTGTTTGAGCACCAGAGCATTGAGCAGAGCCACTTGTAATGAGGTTTTCCAAATCCCTTCTGTCAGTACTTGTCCACCGTGCACAGAACACTTTAATATGCATCAGAGCAGAGGCTGAAGCTCAGGTGTTTCATCAGGATGAGAAGTGTCCTAAGAATTACGTTACAAAACCATCCTCACTTTCAATCTCTGTTGTTTAATGACACTCTTAAAACATTCTGCTCAGAATGGTAAAACGCAAACAGGAGAAACTCCACGACATGGAATGTTTTCCCTAGCAAACGGCAGCCCAAAAAAAGCTTAGAAGCTCTGTAGGAAACTAAGTTTTGTTTTCCATAAACTTACAGCAGTACATTTTACAAAGCTATTGATTGATGTAAAAATAGCAGCAGAGCTTTAGAAGTCTAGTTCAATTCTAATCTTTTTCTGACCAAAATAATTTGGTAGATTTTTGGCTAACTGGAAAAAAAAACCCCACTGTATAATTCAGTAAATAGGCTATTAACAATTATTTTTAAATCTTCCAATTTTGTTCTGGGTAAGTATTACTATACCTCTGAGTAAGCATTGTGTAAACGTTAACCAACTGTTTTCACCACCAGCAGTGTATTTCTAATGAAACTTGATACCAACACGATCTTGTGAACAATTCTCTTAATATTCTAGGGAAAGAATAAAGGACAGCTGCTTCTACTGACATTTATATAATACTGACATCAGAAACTCATGTTTGCAAAATGGTGATATTTTTTCGACTGGGTCAAACTTTTTCAAAGCTCAGACAGGCCTTTTGCCATATGATTCTATCATGATTTCAGCTTTTGTTTAAAAGGCAAATTTCTAGCCTCAGGATATCAGAAGCAAGATTGAGAACTTAAACCTCAAGATCTTAAAAGATAAATAAAAAGCCACTCAAAATTATTACTTTTATCTTCTCCCATGGGTCTGACTCATATTTGAAGACTGTACTATTGAGATGGCGTGAAGGACAAAAGAAACAAAGACAATATCTGGTCTAGTGTTTGCAAGAAAAGAGCTGCACAATTCCACTCAGTAACTCCTGTGTTTCATTTCAGTTCTAAAACCCTCAAATTCCTGTCCTCTATGTAGAAAGAAAAACCCTTCATTTTTTTAGGTGCTTATAAGAAAAAAACAAAACAAACCACACCTTTTTATGTCAAGACAGAGGTGGGCAGGGGGTAACACAAATTCATCTGCAATACATCCAATTTGAAAAGCAAGTGAATGTGATTAGTAAATGTGTTTTCACTTTCCACAGCTTTGGAGTGCTGAGTTCAAATTACAGGTCCGTGATGTTGTTTTGGAAGCTGTAACCTGACAGCACAAAGGGAGCACACCGAGAAAAGCACACTGTACAGAGAGAGGGTTGCTATGTGTTGTAGAGGGCTGGCTTACACGTGCCTCCTGTGAAGCCTCTCTGCGTGAGCAGGAGGCATATTTGATGACTGGAAAAACAAAAGTCTGAAGCTGAAGATCAGTGTACAGGCTAGTGTGGGCTAGGTATGGACATACACATAAAGAGTCAAAATGGTTCTGGAGAAATGCTAATTATAAACCTTATATGAGAAAAGCCTTATTAAAGATTTTTTGGTTGCAGCTCATTGACTCTGAAGTAATTAGCATTAAATATCACTTAGGGAAATTGCTAATCTATGGCATCTGACACAGTGAAAAAAATAAAAGAGGAACTCGCTCTGACTCACGTAGCTTTGAACTTTCTAAATACCATGCAGCTTTCTAATCTAGTAGCAAGTAACACATGAGGTGAACTCTAGCCCACAGGATAATGGAATGAGGGACTGGGTTCCTTGCCTTCTTAGCAAACAGGGCTAAAAAAGCTGTCACTGAGCACAATTTTTATTTTCATTCTGGTCTGGCTGATTGACATTGCTTTCCTACCTGGCATCTGCAGCAAATTAGGTCATTGCTTCTGACAACTCCAAAGCCCAAAACCTGTGATATGCGTTAGCAAACTGGCAGGTAGAGCAGCAGAGGATGCTGAGGAAGCAGCCAGAAGAGGCTGACAGTGAGAAACATGCACTCTCCAATCACTGGATATATTACCAGGTTCACACCTCTCACATCAAGTGATTTGGGACACATTACATTGCCTCAAGGACACCACAGACATCTTCATTTCACCCATGAAAGCCACGACCTCAGAGCTGACAAATATGCATCAAAAAGAAAGCTTGTAACTTTGTATTTGTCAAAGTCATATAGAAAATACATGTATTTTGGCTGTATAGAAAGAAGGCTGACATTGAACAAGCCAACAAGTGTTTATATACCGTAGAGATTAGTACCTGAGAAATTTTTCCCCCACATGTTTAGCTTCATGACAGTAGTTCTTCTGCTGTAGCATGTTCACAAATGATAACTTCCTGGAGATGTAAGGTGCTGTGTATGTTTCTGAGATACTAAAAACTCACTATTGCTTCTATGAAAGCATGGACATAGTTCTAGCTGGTGACACTTTTGTCAATATTGCATCACTCAGGAAATCCCATTTTATCCTAGAATTACTGAAGTTAAGATCTACTAGAGTGCAATTCCTACATATTATCAGAAATAGGTTTCAACAGAGACTCCTTTACAGCATGTCTTAGCTACAATGGAAAACAAAAACAGCTTACTCTTTTTTTGAGCCAGAAGGTCTAACAAAAAAACCATCTGGTCTATAAAACAAACTATCAGGGGAAAAGAGGCAGTTCTTTAAAACATTACAAAATTGATTTCTGCCAGAAAAAGGTTCACATGATCTACAACTGTCTTGTATGACTTTATACTCAGAGTGCTTTTGGCAGGTTCCTTTTTTTTTTTTTTTTTTTTTCAATTCGATGCTGCATCCCCAGGGTCCTTATAGGGTGGCTACTGTCTTGTCACTTTAGTTGTTACTGTCAAATGAATCTATGCAACCTTACTTCTGCCTATTATCAAACCTATTTAGTAGAAGAGGTTTTCCCTGCTCCTTGGCTGGAATCTGTTCCTCAATCAATGGCATATATTTTGAGCTCTGTATTCAGATTTTTTCTTGCTGAAAAAGTACAAGAAGCAGAGATTTATAGTACTTTACGCTTTATTTGTATAAGGGTCTGTGACCAGACTTCTTAAACATATCTATGAACACAACATCAATTTATTGAAGTCATGAGCTTTTTTTCACCTTGATGGTGGCACTGCTGGCGGTTTTTTGAGGTTACTTACATCATTTTAGTTATATCAGTGTAACTCTTTAGTGATATCAGTGTACTCTCAAGATAACTCTTCAGAAGTCAATTAAATCGTCTAACATAAAACCACATAGACGCATGGAATAAAAGCCTCTGAGTCACTGGAATAAGTTTGGAGCGGTTTGAGTTGTGCTTTCAACTAAAAACTGGGTAATGAAATTGTTCTTTGCTGTGAGATTGAATCTGTTAGAGCTTTTCTTTCTCATATTCCATATAACATGAATAGATAGCTTTTTAGTATTCTGTGGTACATTTCATCCCTCACTCTGAGAATTTTTAGATGTTAGACCTTTGTAAAATCTGATGAAAATTCAGACATAGGGTAAGTCAAAGCTTTTTGTATTCTCAGTACAACAGATATTTGTTACAGGTATGCTGACTAGACATTTTCCTAAGATGGCTTTTTGAATGTGACACACTGATATATGTGTGTGTGTATGCTACTATTTGTAAGTTATTCACCCCTCATGATGACACTAAACAAAATTTGTTGCTTTTATCACTTTCTTTTCACATTTTGACTATTTTTTAGAACAGTTTAGCTACTTCAGACTATTCTGTTATAAAGTATTGTACTGAAAAAATGAAGTGTAGTCAGGTCTGATATATTAATGCAATAATTTTAATGGAAGATCTGGGGCATGAACTACATTGCTGGAGTTCCCTTTTTGAACCAGTGCAGATGATGTTGCTCGGTTATTGTGATACTACTTCCCACAGCTGTGTTTTCTGTTATATTTCTCATTTATACTCAGTAGATATGAAAGCATAACAGAGAATTGTCATCTTTGCACACTATAATGCCACTGAAATCACAGATGTTTATCCTTAAATGTGAGTTTCTACAAATATTTTGAAAGAAGTTAACTAATTTGTCTCAATTTGTCTCTTTTGACGAAAAAATGTTTGTTGTTTGTTGGGTTTTTTTAAGTATGTTAGTGTGATATATTTCGATCAGATGCCCCCCAGACAGAAACATAATCTGTGTACAAAACAAGAAGATGCATTGGCTTTTGGTCTTGTTTTGCAAGTCACAGTATATACCTTCTCTTATATGAAACCTCACCGCCTTAAAGACATACTTACTTCTTATTAATTTGCAAAAAATTCCTGTTAACCAACAAACCCTTAAAAGACCTGATCTCAATTCCCAGATTTTGAAAAGCTTAAGAATTAGTTAAACATTACTTAAACATGCTACATGAAAAATATTGCTATAGTTGAATATTGAATATATATTTGACACATTTTTTGAATACTCTAAAATAATTAAAGCATCAGATTATGGTTTAGAAAATTAAATATTTGGATTTTTTTGTAGCTGTTGGATCTTGTTGCAGCATGAACTAGACTCAGAAATACTGGCAAAACTTACTTCTAGCCTCATTATGAAAGTCAGCTGATTTTCTGGTTAGGAATGGCTTTAGTCTTGATTGTAGAGTTTTGTTATGCCTGTGGTAATCTCAGATTAATCTGATAAGGTTTTCTGGTTTGTATTTTTATTTTCTGATAAGGAAAATGAAGTTGTACAAATCTCCTCTGGTCTTGGGGAACTTTGTAAGCTTTACTGCTGATTTCAAAAGTACTTTCCAGCACTAAATTTTCTACTCTAAAATTACCTAGTGTTCCATTTCCTGCGACTGTCAAAAACAGAAAAAAAAAAGGTTACTTTTCTAGTCACAGTTTTATGCTTATCTTGAGGCTACACAATTCTCAGTATTTTTTGGCCAGACATAAAATTTACAGACAGCCTTAATGAGATCTGTTTATATTTAAGAGAATCTGGCTTGTTCCAAGCATATGTCTTTGAGTTCTGCAATTTGTTGACATGTAATTTGTCATGGGCTTGAGTGATGTCCAGGAAGAAATATAAAGACTGAAATGTATAGGGTGCATCAGAACCTTGTTCCATGCCCTTTTGCAGTGAAAATGCATTTCAGATGCATAACACGCCTGCTTTTGAGCATACGTCCACCTGTGCACATGCACAAATAGAGGCGTGATGGTTCATTCTGTATCCTTAAGCCATCACAATGATGTCATGAGGACCCTTCTGCTAATTCTGTATTTTTTGCCATTGTATTTATATGGGTTCATCTGATGCAGCATGAATGTGGGGTTCCCAGTATCTGAAGGGATATAAGACTTACCTGCTATCTCTATTCCTCTTTTTATTCTCGTTTCTTAAACCAGCTATTTTTTAATGTCATTTGTTGTCAAGTCTTTCTTACCAAGATGTGGAAAGAACCCTGCGCCATCTTCCTACCTTTCATCCTCCATCGCTCAGTGAAGAACAGAAACCAAATTTAAAGGCTTGTTTTTGGGAAAGGACTTGAAACTCCATTCCATCCTCTTCAACAGATTAAGAAATCCATGGTTAGCATTCAAAGCTACCTGAAGTCCATTAGCCTTTAAAATATTGTTATGCTAAAAGGCTTTACCCCCACACATGGCAATCCAGAACAGTTGCTGATATGCATGTGGGCAATTACTCTAATTTTCTTCTGTCTTAATCCATTATTTCAAAACTTCTGGGGTTTTATTTCAGGAGTTTCTGTGCAATACTTAAAAGCTGGCTGTTTACCAGGTAATATTCTCTGTTCTCAATGAGAAGGCTTGGATTAATGACAGGATAGATCTTCCTACACAATATACCATTGTGCTAATTAAGTTTTACAGCCTGGTCATCTAATAGACTTGAAGTCCATGACAAAAGTGCTTTGTTAAAGTCCTCAAAAGGCTTTACACAAGTTAGGTAAGCATTAAATGATACACTTTCATAACATTTTTCCAAGTAATTTAGAAACTTATTTACATCACAACTATGGTGCTGTATATCAGGAAAAATTTTGTAGGGCTCCAATGACATGTTATTTGATATTTAGAAACATTATGATGATAATGGCACTCCAATATGTGTCAAATTAGGCAACTACAAATAATTGCTCACTTTGAATGTCTGAATTTAAGTGATTTTATTAAGCTAATTATAAAAAGAGCCTTCCAAATTAATCCCCTTTTTGGATGCCAAAATTGAATGTTTCAGGAATACTGTTTTTAAATGTACATGATTATACTTAAAACAATTAAAATAATCTCTTGGTTCATTCATTTTAAAGACCTTTAAATCACTCCAGTCTTAAATCTAATCAAACTTGCAAGTCTTATTAAAGTGACTTGAGTGTTTAATGCAATACATATGGGGTGGTAATGTTGCTGACTCCCCCAGGGCTAAGCAGAACACAAATGAGTTTTTGCAATTTGTGCCAGTAAGAACAGTACTTCCTCCTAATAACTGAAAACCAGGCAAGCTTAAGAGGACTGTTAATATTTCTGTTAAAGCATTTCTAAAACTCACGAGCTTCTAAAACAAGTCTCTTATTCTGCTACCATATTTCCCTATCAGTATTTACTTAAAACACACCTGCACGCATCCAATGATCATAAGAACTTTAAAGGAAACAGCATAAGCTAAAGAACAGCTATAACAGCCTTTAAGAGGTTGTCTATGCACATCTATGTTCTAAAGGTTTGCAAAAACCAGCCTATTATTTTTTTAATCAGTTTTATAAAAAACTATCCTGCAGCTGTGATATCCATCATACATTTTCAAATAAGACTGCTGTTTCTTTTCAATTGTTAATTGTTAATTTATCTTTAATAACTTTAATTAGAAGGGATGAGTATTTGATAACAAGAAAATCTTCAGCCCTGAAACATTTCTAAGTTTAAGACTGAAAAGACCTCTACTAAGTTTTCATTTCTGTTTTGGGTTTTTTTGGTCAGTGATCATAATGTATACAATATGTATATATTTCCACCTTCCTGTCACTGCTTCAAAGTATCTGTGATCACAGCTGTAAATGAAATAATAGAAAATAACTCTGATATCTATTGATCTACTGATCAATACTTATAACTGTCTGATATTATTGACCATCACCAAGGTAGGATTTCCTAACAGAGGCAAGCAAGCCCTTGTTGCCACTCTACTGCAGGTACCATCCTAGAACACCTGCTGCAACACACACTGTGCCGTATGCAGAAAGATGCACAGTTGCAGTAGCACCTTTGGCCATTCTTTCTTTCATTCCATACAATAAATTCCTGGAGTAGATGTTTACTCTTGCTATAGTTACACATCAGGGCTGCTTGCAAAATTATTCCTTGCTGCAAGCTAGAAAGCAGGGAAAAGAGAAAAGAAAGAGCTTGAAGTGGACAAGGAGAGAATTTACACTTGTCCTGTTCTGCTCAGTTCCGATAGCTAACTAGGCATATAAATGGGGATGGGGAGAGGAAACAGGCTACCAGAGCACTTCCATCATCACATCCTCATTGTTCCTTTTGGGAGACCATGAACTGGTGGAGGAAATAGTTCTACGTCAAACCCCATTTTCTGGTCTGCTTTTGCAACTACCTATATTATTTTAAATATAGTAGATGATACAAGTGACAGTGTATCCATACCCCACTTCCATAGGTCTCCATTTCCTCTCTCAGTCTGTCCCTGGATTAGAATGTCACTCCTCCTACCAGCTGTGTATCTAAAATGAGTCACTTGGTGCAATCTTCAGATTTTCAGCCTGAGAAGTTGTAAGAAATGGAAAGAACTGAGCTACCAAAAGAGCTTTAGAAAAAACAGATAGCATTAGTTTCCTTTCTTAATATTTCTCATATGCTTTTGCACAAAAAGATTAAGCTTAATCTTAAGTTTGAAATAGCACTATTTTATATAACTAAATTAACAAAATGTGACTTTTCCCCCCTCGTCTCCAAATGATTATAACACACCTACAATCTGAACATCTACCTGTAATTACAAAAATTACGGACTACACAATAAATTACTTCTGATCCTGACACAATTTCTAACCTAGACTTGTCTTCATTCTTGACATGCTTCATGTGGGTGTGAATTACTTCCTACTATTTCAATTGCAGCCTTCAATTTAATGTAACTGTAACATCCAAAACCAATCCCTACTATTTATCATACTGTGGATTGTAGGTAATCTCCTGCAACTTTATTAGAAAATATAGTATTTTAATTTTTCTGAAAAACAATTTCATGTCAGAATGTGGCTGAAAATTAGTTTCTAGTCTATATTCTTTCCAAAAGCATGCCAGAGTTGGCTGGGATTTAAAACTTAAATCTTTTACTGTTATTTTAATATTTTTTTCCTTTTATTACAGCTTTCAAGTGCGATTTAGGTGATGCCAAAGCATCATAAAACTCCTGTGGGAAAGTTATAACTGAAAGAAAACATTTTAAAACAAATCTGATGGAATGTAATTTTCTGTTTAGTTTTGTACTTCCTAATGAAAAAAACAACTGCACTTCTACAATTAGTGGTTAAGAGACAGCTTCTCCCTCAACACTTTCCAGCAGCAAACAGAACCCAGGGGATGCAGAGCTTAAGTAGGAGTCATATTATAACAGTTTTAAGTGCTTGTGAGACCATTAGTGTAAGTGCTTTAGCCATATTGCTAAGTTTACTTCCAGAGTTGAGAATTCTGTGATGGCTAGGGTTTGAAAAGTGTACAGCCTAAGTAGACTGGAGGTTGTCTTGGGCACAATGATCATGAAAAGATAGAGTTTTCAGTCCTTGGAGAAGTAAGGAGGGTGGCTACCAGAACTGCCACTTTGGACTTCTGGTAGGCAGACTTTGGCCTGTTTAGAGACCTGGTTGGCAGAGTTTCTTGGGAGGCAGTCCTAAAGGGAAAGTGCAGTCCTGAGTTTACTTGATACAAACACTAAAAGTTTTGTGGTTTTTTGTTTTGTTTTGTTTTGTTTTGTTTGCTTTTGGGGCTTTTGGGTTTTTATTTGGAGGCTGCTTGTTTGCTTCAACAATTCTTTGCTTTGGGCTTATCTCTGTATGAGCTGCCCACTGCTGTGCCTCTGTGGAGGACATTGTTGAGAGAAGGTTCAGCCACTCTCTCTTCTGTGATTTTCCCATTCTGCTACAAAAAATACTGGAATCTAGACAAAAGATATTCCCAGGAAACCTCACCTCTACTATATAGTTTGGCCCTTAAAGATGCCTCCCAAGGTTTTCCTTCACATCAGTAATGTAATGCAATGCACAAATCACCAAAAATTTAAGCACAGCTAACTCTGTAATCCAGGTTTACCAACTGTGACTATTGTCCTAACCTAGGAAATCCTATGTTCTACTGTGTTGTGTCTTGTTTTCAGAACATTCGTTTAAATTTTATTTTGGAAACACCTTTTTACGACATCCAATGAGACTATAACATCTTTTTTTACCAAGCATTTCCAGTTTTATGAAATAATTTGTTCATGTTACTTTATACCTTACAAATGTATTTAATCAGTTTTGCCCTGTTCCATATGCTTATATCAGAACATTCATCTACTTAACAGATTTCACAGGGTTGCCTTGAAAATATTAACTAAAATTTACTTTCAGCCTATCCATCTGGTTTTTTTCTGCAACATAACTCTAGTCATTTATTATTAGAAAGCTATTACTTAGTAATGGGAATTAAAGAGTTTGTTAACGTTTTACTATTTGAAAACGTAAGAAGTTACCTTTTTTCCCCTAGCCTTGAAACAACTGAAGTACTTGTTAAATTGGTCCCAGTGTTCCAAGACAATTCATTACTTTCAGTAATAAACCAAAGGTGGATTCCTGACTCCTTATGATGAAGTTATAGTGAAATGTTTAATCAAGTCCTGCCTCACAGCACTGTGGCTTTCTGCTGATGGAGATCTGTTACCTTTATTAACTCTGCAGAATCTGTCGCAACAAACTCCTCTTTCCTTATCTTCTGCACTTCTTCACTTTTAAAACAGTTCATGGAACTACATGTTTTTCATCACAGTAATAAAGAATTTGTGTTTCAGAAAGCTCTATGCTCTTAAGAATATCCGCTCTGATGTACACTGGTAAAAAAATGGCTTTCTGTAAGTTTGCTTTGTGTGAGCCATGGCCTATATAAAGCACACTGGTTGTGAATTATTAATACAATAAGCCAGCAGGCTTAAGAAGAAAAGCTCTGTGCTCCCCCTCTAGAAGAAGGAAGCAGGTAGCATGTGAAGGCTTCATTTACATAAATTATTATTCAGCACCAGTGCATTTTTTCTCTTAGAATTTTGCTGTAGCAAGAGTCCGTATTCTGAGGCTAGGAGTACTGTGTCATGCTTGTGAGCACGCAGAAGGGGTAAGTGATTGGGGAAGATATAGCCTGGGGATAGTGGCTGCCCTGAGCAAGCTCTTAGGTAAGGAAATCAAAGCCAATAAGGAGATCACCTGATGGGCTCCTTGCAGGGGTCCTGTTTTGCTCAGAGATACCAAACACTCCACAAAGTTGATGTTGTAGGACAAGATCAGTGGTGGCAGCTTTGAATAGGAACTGGGAGCAGAGATTTGTCTGAACCTGAGCAGGAAGAAAGAGTAAAATGAACCTTTAGATGATCTTGATCATTTGAATTTGTGAAAGGAGATTTAAGAACGTAACGGTGAGAATCTCATGAATGTGGTGCTGTATTTCAGAAAGTCAAACAATTCATAGTTGGAGCAATGTAACATCAGCTATATCTCTGCCAAAAGATTTGAACTGTAGTTATCTTCATTCCAACAAAAGAGAGAGTTTTTATTCCACTAACATAAAATTAGTTGCAGCTATCGATTCTCAGGAAGCACTGAGAAACTGTAAGTGGTGAGGTAGAGGCTTGTAAGGGCAAGAAGAGAAATCAAAACCCAGAATTCAAAAAATGTATTCACTTTCTCACTTGGAAATGGAGCTGCAGCTGCATCTTTATTTCAGACTATGTCCTCCTAGCTAGATTTTGAAAGCAATCCAGCTTACTGACAGCAACATCTGGCAATAGAAAAGATGCGTGTTAACCTGCATTTATTCATTCAATTCTAGACATACTACAGTGAGGAGACATTACTACAGTTCATTCTACCAGGTGTTAGCCAAATATTGGTAGACCTCAATTCCTCTTACTTTTTGCCTACAACAAAACTCACAGCTAGAAAACAAGAGTTGTAGCTTTTGAAGAAAAGTAATGGTTTGTAAAGTAGTTTAGGCACAATATAACCTGGACTTTTTTCTTACAAAAAGGAATGCAGGTTCAGATTCTGTTCAGGAAGGGTAATTGCAGGATGACACTGGGTAAAGGACACTCACTCTTCACACCTGGAGGCTGGGGCAGCACCAGTCCCTTTTGCAGCAAAGACTACGGCTGTGACAGACCAGTAAATGAAGGTAGGCTTTGTTTAGGCCACAACCATGTAGTGGCTCAAAACATATTTATACTAGTTTTCACTTGTTTTCAATACCCTAGAATTTTTGGTGACTTCTGGCTGTCAGTGATTTCTTCTTTGCTTAGCCATTCCTTGGTGCTCCCAAAATTGTATGTTATGCTGATTACATATTTTGTCAGACTCAGAAATGTCAAACATTTATTTTGTGTATAAATCTCAATCTTTCCTAATGCTCAAATGCAAGCATGGTATTGTCAGCTGTGTGGCAAAGATTACTTCATAGTTTTTTAGGATTGTTTTTTGTTTAGAAAGTCAACATTACTTTGCATTAATACAGCAGATGCATTTTAAAACTTTCCAGTTGTTTCCAACAGTTGTTTCTGTTCCCAGTATGTAAATCTGAGTATTTGCAGAATTCATTATACTTCCCTACAGGTTCTGCAAATGTTAAAGTAGCATTATTCAATTATGTAAAACAGCAAGAAAGCTTTTCTTCTTTGTGTCTTGATATACATAATAGCACAAGTCAATATTCATGCTAATATTAACGGAAAAATTAATACTGCTTTATTATTGTTGTCAGAAATAATAAACACAAAAGTCTGAGTAAGTGGATAGACGACACTCCAGTTTCTCCACTTTATAAGTTTATTTTCAGTACTCATTTATACTGCAACTAATCATGGGTCAAAATCAACCTTGCTAAGTAATCCATATTTAAAAATTAAGCTAAATCTTACCTTTGGTATCCTCTTATCCCAGAAGAAGAGTACAGTGGGCTTCTCTTCATATGCAGAACTCTACTTGCATTTTAACGTATGTCTCCTTCCCCTGCCCTAGTTGCTCTTAGGATAGACTTCGTAATTTTCATTAAAATACATAGACTGTATGGAAGATATTTCCTAGACAGTTGAAGTTTTGTTCTTTCTGATAAGTACGTTTCAAATGAACACATTTATATCATTCAGACTCTTGCCTAATTTGGATTTTGTTAAAGTAAATATAAATACATGCATAAATCTGAGAACACCAAGGGAACAGTGCAGATAAAATTCAGGCTCTTGAAGTCTAAGCTAAATAAGCTCTAAATCATTAAAATTAGTTTTAGCTCTGTGAGTTTAGAGAAGTAGCAAATAGTTAATAGACACTTCCACAGCTGTCTCCATACTGATTTTAAACACAAGCATGTTCTATTTAATCCTCAAATTATAAAATGTAAGCTAGGGATTGGTGACTCTTCACTAGGGAGCTGACAGCTTGCCTTGCCATTATTCTGATAGAATTTCACTGACCTGTATGATGTTTCTGATTTTCATTATTAAAAGCAGACTCAAGGCCAAGGAATGAGGTGAAAGTTACACCTTGGAAGAGTGTTAAATGGTGTCATCGTGCTTTAATCTAAATCTTAATCTTTACACTTCCATCCTTTTTAAAGCAGAAGTCATAAGGGCTAGATATTAAGAAAAAAACATAAATGAGATAAAAACAGGTTTATGTCACATTGCTCCAGTCTTGTGGTTACAAGAAGAGATTATTCAGGTGGTTCCTGCAAAAGAAAAGAAACATGACAATATATGTTGAGTAAGGATATGCATGTTTTTCTTCTCTCTCCCTCAATTTTTGCTGCATGTCTATAGTGCTAATCTTGCCCAGTATCTTGGCAATTTCAAACTGCAGCATGACAGATACACCTTTAGTATTTCTCATAACAGCTAAAATACATGGGGGTGAATATTTTACAGAAAATGCATTTGGATATTGTAAAAACTTCTGTGCTAAATAAAAGAACATAGTAACCAGGTACGGTGTGCTCTTGGAAAAATCTTTTCAGCACTGATCTCTGCTTAATTTCCTACTTTCTGACTACGCTTTCTGTAAAGAGCGTGTTGTCCTATTAGACTGCTCCTCTGCATGCCATTGCAGAGCATGTGGTACTAGTGTCTGATCTCTAAGAAACAGGAGCTATTACTTTAGCACTATGTTTTTGGGTTTGGGTTTGAGTTGTTTTGGAGTTTTTCCCATAGTTATTACATTGAAAATAACAAAAATCCTCCAGGGCACTAGAAATTGGTGTTGAAGATTACAAAGTGATATTACTTGCGTTCTGGAGGTCACCCACAGTATAAGCAGGATAAGACACGTGGTTAAGTAAGATGTCTTTCAGAAAAGATTGAAATTCAGTGTTCCTAAAGACATTATGTTTGCAATTATTTTTGGACAAAGGAGGACCATCCAGACACTAAAACTGAGTAATTCCCTTGGTCTTTTCCAACCAAATGATTCTATGATTCTATGATCTGGATAAGCAGGTAACCATTTCTGCAGTAAATGTGTTACATGGTGTCATGAGTCCTTAATCAGTTTGTGACTACAGTGGAGTCATCTTTTGGAAGTACATCCTATTGCTAAAGCATGTTTGTGATAAGAGCACACAGGAGCAACACTAAAGGACAAAACTACAGCACATCTGTGTTGAATGACGCACAAGAGGGAAAAGAGAGACTCTCCATCCCATTCACATAACCCCAGTCAGCCCTCACTGTACACCCAGGTGGCCTGTGCATCACAGGTGATCTCACTTCGGCACTCCATAGCCCATGGAAACATCGCACACAGCAGACGCTTCGTGCCCTGGGACCCTCCACAGGCAGTGCAACGGGACAGTGTGCAGGCATCCCAGGACTTGAGGAGTTCAAATGCAACCGAGCCAAACCTTCTCCTTGTCCACCTACATCATATTTATGTCCCTCAATAGCTGTGCACAAGAGGCCCCTGGTGGAAGAAAGCCACAGATTCTCCTTTTTTTTTAACCTGAGTCAAGACTACAGAGAAGGCACTTGTCCAGAGTTTGCAAAGGTCTATAATAATGGACCTCTATTTTACTGTGAAGCTCTGTGTTAAATAAACTATGTATTATTCAGAACTCATCCTTAGATGTGCTTGCCTGACTCTAGTGAAGTTCTAACTCCAAAAAAATCACCCTTTAATTGAGATGCAAAGCTTACAATACATTTCAGTCCAAGACAGCGAAGATTTAAATGCTTCACTGCTGAGGTTGCATAAACTCCAGGAAGCTGCTATTCATTAATGCGTAGAAGGAAACCCATCCCCTGTAATTAACATGTCTCAGCGAAGACTCTGTTCTTCATCACCATGGATTGTGAGAGAACATCATACAAAAGCAAACATCAGCTCTTTGTGACTCAGAACTCATAAATATTTCCACAGACTTTTATATATTACTGATTTAAAATAGGAATCTTATATTTCTTGATAATACCTTAGGAGGAAAGTAAATTAAGAAATCCACATCAGTTTATTAATTAGTGAATGTGCTAAACTTCCTTTCACTGCATCATAAAATGACAGGACCTAAATCAGTTTACAGCACTTGGGGATTTGTCTCTTTTTATTCACATCTCTAAATAATACTAAGAAAACAGCCTCATGTAGATTTCCTTAATCTCAATTTATGTACTCATTCTTTATGATGATGTGCTGATTTTGGCAGGAGTAGAGTTAATTTTCTTCATAGCAGCTGGTATGGGTCTATGTTTTGGATTCATGCTGGAAACAGTATTGACAATGCAGAGATGTTTTAATTCTTGTTGAGCAATGCTTACACAGCGTCAAGGCCTTTTCTGCTTCTCACACCACTCCAGTAGCTAAGAGGCTGGGGGTGCACAAGAGAGGACACAGATGGGACAGCCAACCCCAAACGACCAAAAGGGTATTCCATACCATATGTCATCATACTCAGCATATAAAGCTGGGGCAAGAAGAAGGAGGGAGGAGGAGGCGGTTCAAAGTTAGGGCATTTGCCTTCCCAAGTAACCACTACGCATGATGGAGCCCTACTTTCCTGGAAATGCCTCAACACCTGCTAGTCAATGGGAAGGAGTGAATGAGTTCCTTGTTCTGCTTTGCTTGCATATGAGGTTTTTTGCTTTACCTATTAAACTGTCTTTATCTCAAGTTTTCTCACTTGTACTCTTCCACTTATCTCCCCCATCCCACCAGAGGGGGAGTGAGCAAGCAGCTGCATGGTGTGTAGTTGACAGCTGGGGTTAAACCATGACACATGACTGAATTACAATTCTGACACAAATTTCTTTTATAATATGATTAATCCAGCCCCAAATAATATTAACAGCTAGCAACTGCATTTGAGTTGAACTGAGAAGGTTCACTTCAGCTGAACTTGAACAAAGCTCAGCTCAGCTTCACTGTGCATCTGCACAAACAACTTAGCTCCTTGGTTCACTGCTGCATCCTGTCCTTCACTCTTCCACACAGTATATAAGTTCACTCCTAGCTTCTCTTTTGGTGTTAAACAAACAGATCTCTCTAAAATGAAATTTGGGGATGTTTTCTGGAAATAGTTAAGAGGCTAAATGAACAGCATGGTTTTTAATAGGAAAGCAAAAAGTTATCTAAATAGCCTTCTGATGCCAGCAACAACCTCACACATGGCCTCTTGCCATGTCTCTAGGCATGTAGTGCCTCTTCCTACCAGGCTATTATGAAAAAAATAATTGCTCTGCAAGATTCTAATACATTCTTCACATTATTTCAGTCATTTCACATTGGAAAAGTCACAAAACAGAGTATTTTAGGATACAAGGGCCTTGCAGAAGTCCCAGAAAAGCTTGGGCCAGGCATCCTGCAGGAGAATACAGCTGCAATTCGCTGGGAAGAACTAGCTGTGAGCAACATGAATAGACAGGGACACCTCCCACTAGACCAGGTTGCTCAAAGCCCTGTCCAACCTGGCCTTGAACACTTCCAGGGTGGGGACATCCACAGCTTCTCTGGACAACCTGTTCCAGTGTCTCATCACTCTCACTGTAAAGAATTTCTTCCTTTTATCTTATCTAAGTCTATCCTCTTTCAGTTTAAAAGTGTTACTCCTCATCTGGTACGGAAAATGGACCTTAGCTTCATAGGATAAACAAGGTCATATGCATTCCAAAAATATGTTTTCAGCTTGTTGTCTGAACTTCCACAAGCAGACAGAAAATTAAAGCAGGTCAAAAGACAGCAAAAGGTGTTGTGAGGATTGAGCAGGTAATCACCTCCCATAAGAGGTGGATAAACTTAGAAGTCAATATAGATAAGGAAGAAATTCTTCTGGGAACAAAAAATGAGGTAATTTATGAAATGCACACTTTAAACTGAATTAGAGACCAAAATTGTCTCCCTCTAGACTTTATCTAGAGTCAATCACTTACTAGTGTGTGAGCCGAACCCCTACATATCAGTTCAAAATTTGATTAAGTAAGAGTAAGCCTACTTAAAGCTTATGCCAAGGGAATTACAAAGATAGGAGTGAAGCTACAGAAGCTCCTGCAAAAGTCTGTTACAATACATAAATTAAATAGTTCAAACCACACTGTGACCTTCCTTTATTTCTGGCACATCTTGTCCACTAAGTTAATATTTGTTTGCATTCATTTTCCATGCTGTACCTTAAGATACTGGTTGATGAGGGAGCCTGAGTCTGAGCACATCAATTGCCATGCTTCTCACACTGGCCTCAGGATCACCAGGGACATTGAGAGACCTGCTGGGGTGAACAGGTCACTTCTACGTCAGGGAGCCGGCAAGGTAATTTCTGAAGAAGTTTTGTCATCTCAGTGGTTGGCAAGTTTCAAGCCTATGGATTTTTCCTGCCTCATGCTTTTTCAACAGGTTGACATTAGTTCAAGGAGGAGACTCAGTTTATTGAAGGGTCTACTTGCAAGAGCAGAGGAAACAATTAGAGACAAAAGTGCTTTAGCTGAAAAGGACTGAGTAATATCAAAAGATCTGTGGAAAATTAAGTGACATAGTAAGGGATACATCAGGGGAAAGTTTGCATATCTTTGTAAGAGGAGACTATTGGATTAAGGAGAAGCTAAACATAGACATGTGGCAACTAATGCTAGATTCAAAAGGAAGGAGAAACAAATAGTTTATTCATAGGTGTGTTTCCTAGTTGGATAGACTTGAACAACAATAATAAAGACAATAGTATGAGATACATGACAGTAAGTAATCAGAAACTTTTATAAGCTTGTCATTTTCTCCTACTTTTATCTCATGCCAGGCCTACACACAAAGTAGGAACTGACACAATATGGGCCAGAAGATTAGTGAGACAGCACACTAAAGTGGGGTGGAGGGGTGGCAGTTTTAGACATCAGAAGTCTAGCTTCAGTTCTCCTCTTTACTATGTTTCCTGCGTGAAATCCAGCAAACCTTTCTGCCAGGTTTTATGAAATAGTACTTCCCTATTTCTGTGACCCTTCCTTTTGTCAGCTTAGAGCATTCAGCATAGTCAGACAGATGGCTTATTGGCTGAACCAAAACCATCTTGTTCTGGAAGAATTCAGAAGTTTTTCCAGCCACAAATTCAGCTCAAAATCATCTTCTGCATGTTCAGCTCAGCCTGGAAGCTCAGGCTGCTGGTACTACTGAGAGAAGGAAGATGAGTGGGCCACGAGGGAATGGAGATAGGATAGACTTTTCCAGAAATAAACTACAGCCTTCAAATCCATACACCAGCCAAAACCAGCCTTCAGGTGGCACCACCCTTTCCCTGGACAATACCAAACCCCAGCTTGACCTGCTCCTCCTGCTTAACATAACAAAAGGGACATACTGAGGCTAATTTTTCCTGTGATTGGTCCTATCACCATGAACAGGATATTTGTGTAGAAAAGGATGCTTGTTTGCAGAGTGGAGAAGAAGAAAGATGAACTCATGGGAGGTTACAAAAACTGGATCCAGGTATCAAACCTGGGCTGTTCTGTTAGATAGAACTGGCTTCATACAACATTTTCAAGAGGCTTCCTCCAGCCAGTTTGTGTTCTCTGGGTGGCATGGATGAATTATGAATTATCACCTCATCTTCTCTAATTAACCATACCAAACTTTTGCACTTTTCGATGTTCATCCATTATTGCTTTCACTACGACACTTTGTAATGGCATACTAAATGGCAGGAAGCAGTTTCCAATTTCAGTGCATGGAATAATGTGTTCCCACTTCCACATAAAGACAAGAAAATTAACAATCGGAAATGAGATAACTTATAATATGTATTTCTCATGAATCACTGACAAGATATTTTACGACCTCCTCTGAGACAAGAGGCAAGACAAAGGAGATATTAGTGGATTTGTTAAAAAGGAGAATAGTTTTAGCAGAATATAATTCTTTTCTGTTTCAGAAGTACCTATGGAGAAAATGTTTCCCTAGAAAAGAGATGGTGCATATCACGGTAGACTCTTATCCAGCATAAGGTCATTAATGCACTCATTTAAGGTCTCTGAATAGAAATATGCTCTTTAGAACGATATTTCAGCATCAGATTTGAGCATTTTATTCCACTATTAAGACAGACGCTAATTCTTGCTTTTCCCTTCCCTTTCCCCTTCTCCTTCCCCTTCTCCTTCCCTTTCCCTCAGGTAAAGAATTCAGAGATTTCAAGTAAGAAATGTGAAAATGATATTTTCTGAAATGGAATGAAATGGCATTGACCATGCATTGATATCAATTGACAACAGTATTTACTTGGATATGATTGGCTTTTTGTACATGGTGATGGTATTGATGATCATGGTGATGACGATGTTGATGAGAATAAAAGGATGGGTTTCTTTAAAGCAAATTGAACCTCTCTGAAAAAAAAATGTTGCTCTTTTCAAGATCTGCAATATGGAAAAAATAATCCTTAGAAATCTCTCTCTTTTTTCAATCAACATTAGATTTAAGAGAGAAAAATATGATCATAAATAATACATCTGGCAAATACATTAGCTGCCTTGTATCACTGACGTAAAGCTGATTTGAGATTTCTGTTCGTTTGGCTCAAGGTTTCTTTCTGCACTGAATCTGTAATGAATCGTTATAACATTTAGGCTTCAGGAAAGAAACCCCTTTGAAAAAGGTAGCCAGAAAATGCCAATATGACACCTGTTCTATAGCTATACCTTGGAATTAAGTATGAAAAACAAGACAATCACCAAAGCAGGACAGTGGCCCAATAGAGTATAATATATACTGTTATGTCGATCTTCAGCTGGGTAATACAAACACAGGAATGACTTTCTGGGATGCATAAATAACTTGGCAGTAGAAAATAGGAATTGGTTTTTTGTAGGTCAGTTTTTGGTCAGTGCCTATTTAGGAAAGGGTTCACACTGGAATTAGGGGACACATTACTTCTTTTTTGATTACTTGATTTTATCAACAGTCTTTCTCAGCAGTGGCAGCGAATGCTGATGAGTCAATACATGGCCAAGCTCCAAGCAGGCATTTTCACATAATTTGGAGTTCAAAGGCAAATAAACAGACAAAGGAAGGCAATTTCTTTACCACAGGTGGGCACAAAAAAGTAGCTGCCCCCATCTCATGTTTACATCAAGATAAATTATCTCTTAGCATCACAAGAAAACTCCCTGGAAAGCTCACTTAAGTGAACCTTCCCACAGCACCAATGACTTAAGTCACAATGACTGCCACTGCCACTAGTCCACTCTCCGTCTCTGTACAAGTGGCATTGTACAGATGGTGTCCATGTGGCTAACCTCTCTTTCTCCAAAAAGATGGTGTCTGCATTGTACACTGAGAAAAACATTGGTCTGTACTATCCTTAGACCCTCTTTTGGGGATTATCTGAGAAACCACAGAATTACACCAGGTAAGGGTCAACAATTAAACAAGATGGGCAACCACAGGGCACTGCTTAGGCAAATGCCTTAGCCTTCTAGATTTATTATTACAGATGTAGTTAGCATGGCCAAAGCTGTACCAGGCATAAGCTTTCAAAATCTTCATGAACAAGTCCCATGTGAAATCTTACAGGTTTTGTAATAATTTACAAAGTAGTCAAATATTTGCCTTATCTCTATCTCACCCAGAAATCTAGCCTCATTAATTTCCAAGTTGTGTTATGCACTGACCACGGCAATATTCCACAGACAACAGATTCAAATTACAAGCAGAGAGTTCACAGTACAGTCTGGCAACATCTTCCTTCACAACCTGCTGGCAAATGGCCTGCTCTGGCTCCATCTCAATGGTCAATGGAATCCCTCTGGCTGATGAACCCACCTTTTCTAAAACGTCTTGGTCTGTTACCTCAGCAACAAACACCCTTTCATGCTGGCTTGACAGAACAGGTATATAACACCCTCTGGAAGTACAGGAAAGGAGGACTGAAAAATGGGGTACTTCTTGTGGGGGAAGACTGGACATAAGCCATTCCCTGAGGTCAGAGCAGGGCTCCCGAAGGGTAGGAAGAAGTTCCAAAAAGATAAATTGTCATCATCCGTAACTCCCTCAAATATCCTGTAATCTCCAAAAATTCACTGAATTTGACCATTCACATAGCAAAGGTCTCATGCAGCCGCTGTTGTTCTCTGTCATCACTCATTTTTCAACTTGCCCTTATACCCACTACCACACCATCAAAACAGATTTTCACCTATTCTGGTTAATAGCCCTTGCTCAACCCTGTCTTGAGCTACCGTATGACCGTCACAATCCTTGGAGAAACCCAAGACAAACATCGCGCAAAGCAGCACTGTCATCTGACATGTCACCAATGCCTGGCTAACATAATGACATGGTTTCTGCCAGAAGGAAAGCCATCTGTGACTCACCTCCATTGCCAGGTTGTGAGTTCCATGGATAACATTAGCTGCATTTAAGTTAGAGGAGTGAAAGTGCTTTCCCCTCAGAGGTCTGCCTCTGGCTGCTTCCTGGCTTCATCCTGGACCATGAGTGATGATGACTCAGGAAGGAAACCTGGGCATGTGGTGCTGTGAAAGACATCGTGATGTTACACAGTCAGGCCCATGGTGAGCATCTCAAGGGCAGCCATAGTGAGTTCCTGCACCTCAGTCAACCCACTGCCGCAACAACTACACAAATTCAGATGTAGAATACTAGCCCAGCTTGTGAAAACAAACCTGTCCCTGGTTTCTACTGAGGAACATTTGATGACACAGTAACAATCCAAATAACACACATTTTTCTGATCTATGTTGAGCTGCACGCTATTGCTAATCAGCTGCTGAGGTGGCCTCAGCAGCCCAGCTACCAAGTGGAGAGTCCCATAATTACCTGATACTTTGTAATTATTCAGTAAGAGAAAACCAGAAGTGTTTTGGCATTTTTATTATAGGTGAGGAAGCCTAAAAAGAGAAACATGGGCATAAGGAAAGAAACAAAGAGTTCTGACTGGAGGTGAGTGACTTTACCTGCGGGTGAAGTCAATGATCTCAGATGGCTCCTCCCAATGGCAAGAGATGTCTCCGCCACCTATGACCCTGCAATTGCCAGGGTCAATCATAAGTTCATCCAGGTGTTCCACCAAACATCTGATGACAGCAGTTTCACTCCATTTCGTTATTACATCTATGACTATGGAAAGGGTAAAAGATAGTAAAGCTTTTAGGCAACGAATCAAGGAAAGAGCAAAACCACTGCAAAACCAGAAGTATTTTTAAGCTTGACTCTTAAAGAGTAAAAAAAAAAATATGGCTAAATACAATTTTTAACATATGAGCTGAAATTTACCTTCCTTTGCTGCCTTTTGGTAGATAGTCTTTAGGATGATGCAATGCTCCAGAGGACAAGTGCAATTTAGCAGAATTATTACCTTCTTCTTTTGTTCAAATTCAATGCCAACACTCATTTTCAGTTTTGCTATTCTCTTTTTCAGCTTAACTCATGCTAGAGTGTGGAAACTTCTTTATAATAATTTATTAAAGTACCTGAAGGATGCAATTATTGGGATGTCTGCCCTTTGTGGTTTTGGTTTGCAGCATCACGAGGTAAAACCAAGCACAAAGAAAAAGATAGCTGAAACTTAACAAGCCTTGTTCTTTGAGCAGGAACAATGCTCAACATTTATCTCTGAATGTTTCATCTTCTGAAGAAAAAACAGATCAGATTTTGTCTAGAAAAAAAAAATGTCCAGGAATGCAACAGAAAAAGAGTATTTAAAATATGAACATGTTTTCAAGAGTGATTTTTTTAGAGAGAGCCAGACTATGAAAAGGCATCTATAAGGGGATATTAATGAACTCAGCTTGCTTGACTTACCATCCAGGACAGCAAACTTTGTTTACACTAGTCTTAAGACTTTTCAACTCTATATTGTATATTTGTTCCTACTGTTAAAATGAACAAAACTTCAGTTTAAGGAGAGAGGCTTTCCCCCAAAATGGGCAAACTCATGGCTGCAGTTCTCAAAGGGAGGGCCTGAAGATACACTGGCTGAGTCACTTAAATGCAATCTGCACCTAACAGCACTGCAGCTCTTCAGATATGTCAATTCCACAACCAAAAGTGCAACTGAAGACCATGTACCCAGGCTAATTTTAAATTTGCTGCTGCATTGCAAAGCTCAGTGCAGCTGGGACACTTGCATGTTCACACAGCTCCTCAGAGGCAGCCTGAGCAGTCTCCATTTGTAGTTACAGCATAATCAGTATTTGAGCTATCTTGTTTAAGACTAGCTCAGTTAGATCTGTGCAGATTGCATTCAAAGGACAGATGTCCTCTTGGAGAATAACACCTAAATGAAGTCTTAGACTGGGTAAAGGAAAAAGGAAAACATCATCCATGCAGAGACACTGAGAAAAAAAGCAGAAGGTGTAGTCAGCCCTGTACCTATGCCAAACCCTTTCTGGCAGACACATGCATGAGTAGGGCTGTGTTTACCGAGTGAGTTCTCAGCCTTGCATACATAAATACTGTGGACAAGAGCAATATGAATTTTCTTTCTTTGATATCAGGAGATCAAAGCGTTCCCACAGACACATTGCTTTGTCATATTGATGTGATGGGACAGCTAGCTTGTGCATGAAGTTTTGTGCATAATGAGACTTAATAAGCTTAAAGAGCTACCCCTGCATCTTTCTATTTGACCATATCTGCTTATTTAATTTTCTTGATGGCAGAAAGCTATGGCTGTCAGAATGGGCAGTAGGTTTGGATATCTCGGCACTCAGATCCTTTCATCACATCATTACAATGGTGTTGGGTGAAACATGGGTCACAGGGGAAAAGTATCAATAAAAGATTCGTTCTGTCTGATTTCTTTCTTGATATATTATTGAGTCATCATCGTTTAAGCTGCTCACTATTTATGATGTGCACAAAATACATAATTAATTGTTCAATTCAACACTACCAGCACTGTGGCCTCTGACAGACTTTCATTTATCTAAACGTGTTTTTCTTTCTCTGGATTTATGATGTTGCTTAAGAAAATTAATTTGGTCAAATTCCTCCAGAGGTTCAAGGGAGCAAACCACTTTTTCATTTCCACTGAAGTTATTGTTATTGGATTTGAAATTTTCTTTTTAACAAGGAATTAATTTGCATACATTAGAAGCTAGCCAGTTCTAAAATAAAAAAGCTAGAAAAATATACTGATAAATATTTCAATGTATTTCTACATTTCTCTGCATTTCAAATGAGGTACAGATACCCACTGCCTGAACTTTGATGTGATTACCCTCCCCTTTCTTGCAGCAGAGATGTAAAATAACATTATGAACCAGAGAAGCTGGATGCTGTTGCTGTACTGAAAGCAAGATCCACCTGCACAATGGCAGGAAGACTGTCTTACAGTTTGGGCTGTGATGTTAGAAAGAATTGTTTTTCATACACAGCATAATAGAACAGGTTTCCCAGAGGCAGATACTATATATATATATATATATATAAAATAACTATGCAGAATGTACAGCTAATATGTATGTATGTATATATGGATGTTGAAAGTATATTCTGTGTAATACCCTGATAACATATGCTATTATCAGTTAAGCAAATTGGCCTGAAAGGATCTAAAATACTTGCTGTTTAGCTAGAAAAACCTGCCAACAGGAAGCAGGTTCTGTATTATTGCTGTAACGATAAAATGTTACAAACAGAAATCATTCTTGATATCTTTTTACTGAAGGTGGGGAAAAAGCCCTTGTGGATCAGACTGTGACTTTGCATACAGTGGGAAGTTACAGGTTCAGGACTCTGACATACAGAAATAACATTTTTGTACTTTTGGAGACAAGACAACTACATTTCGTTTCAGAGATTATTTCAAAGTAACAGCAGACAGTGTGGAGAGGAGCAGGGCACTAAAAATAATAGTAAATATACGTAGCAAGGCATTAATCACAATAATATGTCAACTCTGTGTATTCCCTTGAATTAAATAAATTAAAAGTTTCAGGTGTTTTCCTGACACTTTTATGTAATTTTCTCCTTGAATAATTCAATTATATGTGTAAATATGCATCAAACTTTTAATTTAATGATTTCATACTTCTGTTGTTCTCACCAATCCTCTGTGGTCTATAAAGTATTCAGATCAGCATCTACAAATACTAGATACTTTAAAAATTGGAAAAATCTATAATTCATTAGCTACAACCAAATAAAACAGAACTTAATCTCAATAATTTCTTTTTGAAGATTGTGCTATCCAAGACTGAAATGTAAGCAGTTCCTAATTCTGCTAAAGAATCCAGGTGCAAAGGACTTTTCTCAGTGGAGTAATATAAACAGTAGAAAAATGGGACGTGTGCATTTAGATACAGTACTATGGTTAAATCTAGCTGGTCAAACCAGTGGAGAAGTTAAAGTTAGTTGCTAGCTAATACCATTGTGTAAGGCTGTGCAAGTGCCAGAGAGGTGTTGCATATAAAAAAGATTTGGTTAGATTTTTTACGTCCTCTGTTCTGTACATGGTCTTCAGAAACTGCATGACTAGCTGCAGATACAACAGGGAATGCTTTCTAAAAAGTGAGGAATTAGTAAAGGAAGATGTGCGCAGATGATGGAGCATTATGTACTGACGTGCTCTGCCTGTGAGCTTGCTGCTATCTGTTAAACTTACACATTTACCTTTGCAAAGTTCTACAATCTTGGCATAGTCATACCAAATTGGCAATAGTCAAAATTAACCTTACATTAAACAAAATCAAGTCCTGTCTTGTAATACATGGATGCAGTCTGCTGAAAAAAAAAAAAATTGTTTCTAAAAGTAGGAAAAAACATTAGCCAAAATATAATCTTAATGCTTTAGGTAAACTTTTTCTGGAATAATGGCAGCCAGAACTAAGTCCTGTTCTTGATGAAGTTAAAGATAAAATCAACTGTGGGGACGTTGGAATACATCCCTCTGTTTTCTGAGAGCTACTTATACCATCTGCTTATCAATTCATACTCTCAGGAATCATTCTCAGGCTACAGCTTATGAGAAGCTTCAGACAAGTGACAATTTATCTCAAAACGTCAATTTAGTAGAAGATATGGTTTTTTTTATTCCCTCCAAAATCTGAGCCCAAGATTCTCTTGAACGTCTCACAAGAAGTCAGAGCCCTTTTATGTGAAACAGAAAAATGTAATACACCATGTTTGTAAGTACCACTTTCTATGTTGTGTGATCCTAGCCTGATTCAACTTTGCTTGAGATGTAATAGTTAAAGTCCATCTGTAAAATGATAGTACCAGTGACATGTAGTTACAGCACAATATTGTTCAGATTCAACTGGTTTTGTTTTATATCAAGAAAGCATGACATCCAGAAACCAAGTTGCAAAGATGGTTTCCTCAGTATTTTCAATACACTGGCACTGCCAAGAAAAAAAAGAAAACAGGACACCTATAGGGAGACTCAAGGTCCTTACAAGGTTCTATTTGCATTAGAACACTATAATAATGATGAATTTAAGATGGCTACAATCCGTTTATCATAGCCACTGTCAGAGGACTGGAGAAATGAGATAGGACTCAACTACTGTCCATACAAAACATTACTCTGAAACATAGGGCACTTTGTTCCCATAATGATAGTGCTTGACAGATAACACTGATGAAGCTTTAACGTTATTGTGCCCTGAAGTACATTTCATTGTAGCTACAGAGTTTAAAAAGAACAAAGGTCTTGTCTTGTTTTTAAAGAAACACATTCAGAATTGCTTGAAACATCAAGCCTTTAGCAAATGATTACTATACCGAAGTCAGACTATGATGTCTAGTCAAACTAGTAATTATGCACCTCCTAAAACAGTAGGTCCTGTGCTGGAGCAAGAATATGCTCTTAGGCTTAGGTAAGCATACTTCTACCCGTTCCCTACCATCTACAGCAGCTGAATTAGTGTGTTAGAAAAGGTAACAAATGAAGCTGCAAAGGGGAGTACCTCCCTTATCTGTTTAGAGCAGAGCCAATCACTTTGCTGGTGCAGCATGAAAACGTGGTGAAATGTGCGGAAGGCATGATTCTGCAGCATGGTACCTCTCCTGGAAGAGGGCAGTTTCAAATATTGGGCTTCTCAGCAGTACATCTTAAGGAAGTGCACTGCCATGAACAGTTACAGTAAATTTACAGTTTACTTACCAGCAAAAATGAGGAGAAAAGCAAGCAAGCTAACAAACAAGACGTTAAACATTTTTATCTTCTGAGTTTTGTACCGTATAGTATTTTAATGTCAAATCAGTGCATCTTGCTTTTCTTTATCACAACAGCACTGAAAACTATATGATCAACTATTCAGCAG
>NW_010195798.1:100823-143202 GCF_000695765.1 Mesitornis unicolor
CACCATAGACCATAGTAAGCAGGCAGATAGCAGGAAAGCAAGGTTTTGATTCTTGTAAGGTGCCAAAAGCCTCAAGCAATGGCTCCCCAGGTATCCAGCCCACCTTCTCACAGTCATCAGCAAGAACTCACAGGAAAAATGAAAGCGTGGCAGTACCATGAATTTGTGCCATGCACCTCAGGTTATTAAAGTGTTCTAATATCTCATAAAGGAGCAAATATAAAGCTGACTGACACAGATGAGAAAAATTCCCACCAAAACTCAGTATGTTCTGAGTCAGACTCCAGGAGGGAAAAGCTTTTTTCTTTGCAACATTTAAACTGAGGCAGAACATGCTAGCCCTGAACTTCCACCACATATAGGATCCTAAAGAAACTAATCTTTTAATCATATTTTCAATACAGACATAACTGCCTGAGAATGTTTGCCATCTGTCTTGTTGGTGCAAATGCAAATAATGAGGGTTGACTCTCATGTCTAGCTGCTATGCTATGCTTAAAACTTTCAAAGTTTTAAGCCTTGTCTGCTTTATTCAGAAGTGTCTCAGTATATTCATACATCCACATTTGAATGGACCACAGCTATTTATTGAAAGGATCAAATAAATATTTGCTTTAAAATGTAGTCTTGCTCTTGATTTATTGTATTTGTTAAATGCTGTCTGCCTTACAGGGGCAGCAGCAAAATCAACACACATCAGTATTATTTTTCTTTGAATGTGTGCAGCTGTGTGTGTGTGTGTTGAATCTGACCATTGTCAATTTATTTGAAGGTGCATAAGCTAATTCATACTGATATATGACCTTATTTATGCTTTTGATGTTGTGTACCTGCCTAGATAGAAGTGGATTTTATATTAATTCATTATATTCTGCCTAAAGTATAAAATGAAATCTCACAAGACTGCTAAAACTGCTTCACATAAAATAGAAGAGTAAACTTTTCTTTGTCTTACTTAACCTTGACTTGACTGTATCTATTGACTATATATGCATTCTCTAAAACACATTAAAGCCTCTTCCAGGTAGAATTAGTTCCTACATTTTAAAAATACTAAAGAAATTTGCTGACATATGCAGGTTACCCTTGCTTTTACAATAGCCTATACTCAATATTCTTAACCACTGTGGCTGTCTGTTGATCATATCTGAGTCTTACGGTTAAAGGAAAATTCATTATACCACAGTAGGTTTACATGCTGATAAAAATTAGAAAGTTTCTGTCCTCAGAAAACAGAAGTTCTGAAATAATATTTAAAGTGTGTAATAAGAAATTAATCTTCACAAGTAACTGAATTCATACTGGTGTCGCACTGTTTTAAATGACTGACATGATCTGATGACTGACACTGCAATCACGGTGATGCGTTCTTTCCTCATTAGTTTTCACTCACACATCTACAGCTGGATATGCTTCATTTTTGGAAAACAAAAATGTGGGAACAATTCAGGATTTCCTTAGTCTTTGCCATGAATTTTTCATCAATATTTTTAGATGCAAAACTCAGCTGCAAAGCTGTCTAGCTGTAGCTAGACAGAAAATTTGAATCCCTCTATTTTCTATGTGAATGGTCATTCACTGAAGTCAAGGTACAGACCTCTGCTTTTGGTAGATTCTGCTCTATTCATTGTCCATTAATTAATCCCAGACTGTATGCCTATTCCTTTCTTTGCGTGATAAATTGACTTTCAATTTTGGTGAGGGCACCTGGGTTTTGCTGTTGCTAATATACATGCTGCTTGTGTCTTATATGGCTGTATGCTCATGATGACAACAGAAACTCCTAGAATTTGCTTTATTGCTTTCTGTGGCACCTGACCAAATTTCATAAGAAATTATCCTAAAGGAAGTTGGAGCTGCAGAACTTGGGGGACTCCACAAGTTGGCTGCACTTAGCAGAGTGAAGCGCAAGGGAGAGCTTAGCGCTAGCAAAAATGCTGAGCAAAGATCTTTGATACTGAAGGGAATAGGCTTCAAGCTTGGAAGGCTGCACCAAGTCAAAATACAATGCTAGCTAAACTAGCTAGCAGGAAAGTGACCTAAACAGTAGGATATTATGGAAAAAAAGACCAATTGAAAAGGAAAATCATATCTGAAGGCAGATTTCTTTTTCAACCTTGAGCTGATTATTGTCTCTACAGAAAAATCCCTTAAGCTTAACATACAAATACTCTATACAGTACTAAGTATAAATAAGATACAATGCATCTTCTTTGGAGCTTATTATATACAGCAGCTCTGCGCCTCTTGCTAGTGAAGACATTCAGTTAAAGCTTATTGGCACCCTTGATCACATCAATGCTCATTTCAATCTTTTCATGTAGTAACTCTAAAAATGCTTATAGAAGAAATTGCTTTTTGATAATGAAATAAAAAACAAATAAGAACACTGGTGATTTAAAAGGTAAAAGCCTGTCCCTAATTGATTGTAAACTGATGACAAAGTGAAAACTGGAAGATTTGTTTGAAACAGATGTTAGCTTTGGAGCTGTTCATCAAAAAAAAAGTCTCCTGAATATTTACCAAATGATGATTGATGAAAGAGTATTAAAGTTACACTAAACCTTTTACCTCCTCTGCTAAATAAGAGTCCCAGAGCTTGCAAAGAAGATGGACATTGAAGCCACTGATTTATGTTTTGATCACAGGCATGGCCACACACATTAGGGAAAAGTAGCATGTGATATGGAAAAGTCATACTTAGGAGCTATCAGGGAATTCATGGCTTTCATACGGCAAAGGTTTAGAAAGCAACTAAACAGTAATTCAAGTTTTGGAACAGAAACTGTGTACCAGAAACACAAGCTAATCAGTGATCTTCTAGGGCTGGCATTCAGGAAAGCATCAAACATCTCCTAAGTGCTGTGAACTGTATGCTCCTTTCAAGTAACTAAAACCAACTAACAACTATGTAGGAAAATGCTTGGGAAATGGGACTGTTACTGCTTTCAATTTATGGTTAATGCAAAGAGAGGTTTGGTGGCTGTGGAAGACGGTCTCTGAAGTAGAAAACAAAAGCAAACTGGGACATTATTTTCAAAAAAACACCTGATAGTCCTGATTCAATAGCCAATTGCAACTAATAGAACGCTCAGTGTCAAACACAGTCATGCATAAAACTAAGGTTGGAAGTACATACTAGTAACTAAGGCAAACAGAAAAGAAAAGAAAGTCCAAGTTATATAGTTTTGAAGCTTACACATTCTTAACTCTTCTCTTTAATGCTGTTACGGGACACTGTTAAACATAACATAACAGTAACAGAAACCAAGGTTAGAAAACCTTTATTTTAAAAATCCTTTTATCCTAATTTCCCTAAATCTACACTATTGCTCAGAAAAGTAAGAACACATATCCTTTTTGAAGAAAACGCCCAATGGTATTAAACCCACCCCCAAGCTACAAAATTATTGTCCTGATAATCTAATGGCTTAAAACCCTATTCAAAACATGAGGGGAGCCTCATGGTTGACCATGAAGAGCTCAGCGCCTCACTTTCACACTCCTCTCAGCAGCTTTACTGGAAGGATAGCACCACTGCTATAGCAGTAGCAGTAGCTGCTTACTTCTGCACCCTAATCTGTTTTTGATGAATTAAGGCACCTCAAAAATCCAGAGACAACATTTTCTTCATTAGAGAGCCACAAACAAATAATTTTAATAAATATTTTATGGCACCTGCTCTGTCATATTGCACAATCTATTTATTTGCTGTTTAATTATTAATAGTATATGGCAAACTGTCTCTTAGGGTCCACTAATAGTTGGTGTTAAGCTTTAGAAACAAGCATTTCTGAGGAGGCCGAAGTCTGAAAGTGTTATTTCTTCCAGTAAAAATCTGAAAAGCTTCTATGGTGAAAGGATTTCCTGAAGATTTGCCAGGTATTAGTGACTTCTGCGGTTTCTGAAATAAAGCCCATTCTTCCACCTTCTGGAAAGACGCTGTGCCCACTTTCCAGCAACTTAAACCAAGGACAGTCTTCACAGTAACTGCAGTTCTGAGGGAACTGCTGAAGTGATTCACCTGACAGGGACAAGAGGCACAATCTAGGCACTGCAGCAGGCAAGAAACAAGTTTCAGGGACTGTAGTCTGCTGGGTACGCAGAAATGTATATTACAATTCAGAATTTAGTTGGTATAACCTAAATGGGTTTGACTTGGAAAGCAAATGCACTTTTGAATCTAATCTTAAAATGGTGTCTGGGGTATAGATTTGAAAGTCAAACATAGCCTAAGCACATTATTCATTTGCAATCAAATATTCTATTGCTTTACTATCTTTTCTTTGTACTTAATTCTTTACCAAGTATAATGCATTATACTCTAAACCTTAAAATTTAACTGTCAGTAAGATTCTCCTGCCAGATTTCTATACATGACTGTTATTACCAGACACCATTTATTCATATCGTGGCATCCAAAGTAATTATATAAGGATGCAGCTACAAGCATTCAATGTGTTAGTAAATGCAAGATGATAGAACTAAGAGTTATAAAGTCTGGATATATATTAAGAACATTTGTGGCTTGTTTGCTACAGCGAGCATACATGTTCAGGGTGATATGCTGTACTGCATTAGTCTACGATTTTATATTATTTTGTTTAGTAAAGGGCTTGATTCTGCAACTGCTGCTGGTGCTGGACAATACATTGCTCCGCACCTCTTCCCAGTACTCAGAGCATTGAAGACAACCTTAGTGACAGCTGAGTTTTATTACTTTAAGAATTCTCCTCAACTAGAAATACAGGGGCTAGATTGTGAGCAAGAAAGTAGTTTTCTGCTGTTTCCACTTTCAGCTTTATAGCACTAGCATTTTTAAATTTATATTCCAAATTTTCCTAATGACAAAGCATGCCAAGAGGACCCTTGTTAAGGTTCCGCTCGAGGTGAAGACAGAACAGCTCTGCTGCTAAAGAGTGGCAAATGGCCACCTTGACTCAATTTCTCACACCATTTGAAAACACATTTTTTTAAGTTAACTTGGTCCTTTCTTTATCGAGGATTTGTCCAGAATCAGTAGTTCATATAAAAATGATCTAATCATCTCAGTTCTTTGCTCTTTGCCTGAATACAGTCAGATTTCAGGCATGCCCATGCAGACACCCGCAGTGACTTGTTATTCCTGAAAGGGAATGTCGCAGAATCTGATCAAAGCACAAGCTACCAAAGAGCTGTAAGTATTCTCTTAGGATGGCTGTAAAACTTCTGTTATAAGAGTTAGACCTACAGAAAATTGAACAAGACTTGTTTTGAGGGCTCTACAATGGAGCTAATGCCAAAAGTAGCTACTGCACGTCTTCAGTCAGTGAAAGGAGACTTGGGGAAATTTAGATACCAGCATAAAAACTGTAGAAGAAAATATTCAAATTATTTAAAAAATATTCTAAGTGTCGTATTTTGCCTGAAATTTTGCCATCTAAATATATTAATTCCTCATTAAACAGCATATTTCATTTTGGTATTTATATACATGAGTGGAAAGGATGGGTCAAGTGAGTTAGTGTGTCAAGAGAAGGACACAATCTCACTTTTTTTTTGGTCTTCATATTAAATACTCTCAGTCTTGTAGTTTGCTTACTGACTCTACCAAAGCTTTGATGTATAAAAACCCCCAGTATAATTGGAGTTAAGGGCTTGCATAATCCTTTTTCTAGAGATGTACGATATAGCTACGAACACACTGCTTACTTGTAGTACCTGCTGTGATCTGCAGCCTAGCTGCATCCTACAACAGGATGAACACGAGACAGAGTTGTGTATCTATTTGTGCATGATAACTGTGAAAATGAGATTATAAAACTTCACTTAGTCACTAACCTTATGGAAAGGAAGCTTTAAATGATACAGGAAAGATAACACTAAAAAGAGATTTTTGTCACAAGGAAATAGTCTGCACCAACATCACACCTTTGTCTAATTTCTTATGAGTATGTATATTATCTCTAAACTTTTCAAAGACTTGACATTTTTATGGTTTCAGGTTCATTGCCCAGATTAAGGCTAATCTCTCTCGATTATACATTTAAAGTGGGATTTGTAGCTTTGGCTGCATGACTCTATTGAAGTTAATGTGAGTCAGTAGGCCAAACCTTCACAAGCTGTTTTGACGGTTTTTTCCCCTGTGTATTTAAATCTTCTAAATAAATGAACCTGAGCCTAATAAAAAGTTAAATAAACAAAATCCACTTTCCTATTTTGACTAATAAATTAGGTTTCCAATGACACCTGATAAGATTTACTAGACTGTTGAAACAAGGTCAGTTAAAAAAAAAACAAACCTTAATTTTATGACTGTAGGACTGCAATGGCTCTCAAGGAATAATAAAGGGATTCTTTTGACCTGCAAGCTTATTGCAGCTGGCTTAAACATGTGGAAGTTAGAGCTTGGCAGTAATGTTTAGTTTTTTTTTATTACTAAGAAATAGCCACATATTTTAAACTTGCATCTTTCTTTTCTAAGCATATTTTAATTCTGACAAAAATATCATTAATTATTCAGAATGCAATTTCTACGGGAATAGGATAAAATTTAAAAATCTCCATTCCCTCCTGAATACATAGCAGAAAATGACTTGATGATTATATGAGGGACAAAATTTCTGATCTCCAAAGTTAAAAAAATAAATCAAGCACCCTAATAAAAATAATAAATGTCAAGGTAAATAAATGTGGTGGTAATGGTGGTCTACTGGAGTTGTTTTGGTAGAAAATTTTGTTAATTCTCAAGTTTTCAGATTGTGAGAACAAGCCATTTTTACCCATTCTCATTGACAATGTTCCAAAACAGAGTAAAGGATTTAGCAAATACCCCTGAGAGCAACAAAGCCCTGCTTATCACATCTATCAACTTGACTTCATCCTTGGTCAAAGTTCAGCAACTCTATCAAGCCTTCTGGATAGCATACTACTGGAAGTTGAGTAGCTCTCTTTCCTGGTTGTGCAAATAAAACAAATTAGTAACTACAAGTGTATTCACCACATTGGGGAGGAAGGGTGAGTGGGGAGCAGCACATTATCTATCCTAGAAAATCTAATTGTTCCATAACTCAGTTCTCTCCCACTGTGACATGGTATTCAGGATTCTCAACAGGAAATGGTTTTACTCTGTTCCAGGAGTAAAGTAAAATATTAACTATCACAGACTCTCAAAATCATGTCTCTCATGAAGAAAACACATCAGAAATCAAACAGTAGTATCCTTCCAAAGGAATAGAAAGAGTCTGCGAGGAGATGGCCTGGACATAACCTGTAGGATTACAGAAAACCTTGCAACATCTTATAACAAGACCTAAATGAGTTCACTATGGAAATTAGGACTCCTTAATGAAGGTGGCTTTAAGGGATGACTTTGATTATGGAGAACCAGCTGGCACATTCTGCACATCTGGAGCTATATATCATCAGAAGTACATGCTTGTATAGGGAGAGACAATGGCAGATACAAAGGGCTACTTAAAGCAAATTGCACATGACAGTTCTCTAGTGTTCTGACATTTATTTTTGAGTGAGGAATGGAGGAACAGCTCACTGGAAAATGACTGTCTTGGTTAACAGATTCAATTTTGTCCACATTATGATAGTTTATTATAATTTTATGTATGTTATGTATTTTCCATTCTTCTTCTCAGCATAATGCCCAGGCATTATGAGTGATTTGTATTGATTTGATAATAATGCATATTGTATGTGATCACCCCACTGCATCTGAGAATAAAGGTGTAAAGTGCTGGTTAACATTCTTTCAAACATTTTTCACTGCTTCTTTACTGTGCATAATCTTTACTGACCCCCACACTAATTTCATTTTAGAACCTGCCTGAAAGGAATAGCTAGAGGTGTGAAATAGCTGGAGGAGGATAATATGACACCTTATTATGAAGCAGCAGTTTGAAAGTTGTCAGCTTGGTCCTTGGTTTAAAAAATACAGCACCATACAGTAACTGTATTTTGAACAGATGGACCTGGTCACAGCATGAAACCAAGAGGCAACTCCAGACAGATTTAATACATATGATCTCTCTCCAGATCTATGCATATTATTAATTTTATAATTTCCATTTTCATTCAACTACTGTGGTAGATAGCAGTCCCAGCCGTAAACTAGATCTTCATCACATAGGACCGATCCCAAACTATTCACAATCTATGAATGAGATAAAGAAAAAAAGAGAGAGAACTACAGACGGACAAGTAGTGCAAAAAAGCAAGAAGAGAGTATTGATCATTCTGACCAAGCAGCTGGTGGTTGATATACCCACAGCCTGAGTGTGTGCTCAGTTCCACCTGGAAAACTAATAAACTGTTGTTAGTCAATAGTAGCACAAAACTGTATTAAAGGGTAATTCTTTTTACTGGCTGAATATTTCTGAATGAATATCTTAAACTTCCACTGTCAGCACCTGGAGAAATGCAGACCATCTAAATAGACCTTTCCCATAGACACTTAGCATAGCTATGTTACTTTGACATATGAAGAAGCTGAAGTCCACAAAATACAGGTGAAATTAAGATCTCCCATAAAATTCTGGTTGAGAGCAATGATGGTCAGCACATGTCAGCGGCTTGAATAGAAACCACCATTGCATCTCCTTCCCTCCCTTCCTCACTCTGTCTCTTCCAAGGTCTTTTTCCCCTCCCTTTTTTTTTTACTCCCCCCCCTCGTTCTCTGGTTGTTTTTTTTAATTAATATTTGTCTGTGTATAACATAAGCATTTTTTAGCCACTTTCTTGTTGAGCACAGTCCTCAGGACCAGCCCTGCACGTGAATCACTTGAGGATTACACATAAAAAGTGACTCTTTCCTCTGAATTAACGAGTTCAACAGTCTCTTAATTTTCCAGTCTTAACTGTTTGAAAGAATTGTCTGTCACAATATAGTAGCTTATAATATTTTCTTGCCTATCTTTACATGAATTTCAATAGTTACAACAGGAACAAGATTAGCAAGAAATTACCAATGAGACATGTTTTACAGATGCACCTTTTGCACTTCATTCAAAGCATGATTCTGAGCTTTTCTTAAAACTGGCTTTGAAAAGTTACAGTAGGATTATAACCCCTGACCTCCAAAGGTGAACTCAATCCTCATCCTTTACCCCACTTTTTGGAGCAGGGATAGAGTTTTCCAATAGCTGTGCTCATCAGTGCTGCAGAAGACATAGCAATTTGTATTTCTTTTTCAGAGAAGTAGTATTTGACAAAACTTTAAAGAATAAAATCCTTAACTAGAAAATATCCCTGGAGTCTTGTACGAAGGGAAAAAAAAACAAACCACAAGCACAAATATGGAATGGAAAAAAGGCAGTCCAGAGAGAGACTGATACATCTGATTAAGACCTCAGGAAAACCAACACAGACAGTGAGCTGAATAATAAACTATTTTGAAGGAAAGCGGTTAAGCAAATTATTTCTATTTATGGAAACGGATTTGTCATGAGATACAAAGTCAGAAAAATCCTGGCATACATAGGATGAAGCAATTAGATAGCAACGGATTTATTCTTGCCATTATATACACTATGGGAAAGCAACTTCCAAACCCAACTCCTCTGTGTAGCCTCTACTCTTTTCTGAATTATGGATTATACTTCAACTGTGTTTTAAGGTACACTGTAGTATATGACTTAAATCATAACAAATGCCTCTTACCACTGAGGAAGAAAAAGTGAAGAATCAATGAAAATTAACTAAGTTTCTACAGCTCTTGTGTGCAGCTGTTACAAAATAGATGCCTACTGACTTCACTAGAGCTGCACCAGATGTGACCTCTTCTTTTCCAGAGTTTTAGATTAAGTTGCCTACAAAGAAATTGCAGTTTCACTTTCACATTCACATTACCTAAGCTTGAGCCTCCTCTCTAATACACAAAAGGCCTTAACAGTAGAAAAGCAGTGTTTGTTCATCTGCACCAGCTTTCTTCATACATCTCATTATTCTCAGAAAAAAAACCTTTCTCATTACTCTATCAAGTATTTCTTTCAAACAATGAGACAAAAGGAATATATGATACCACTGATGCACACACAATTTTAAAACTCAACCTATTGAGTTGAAAAAGCTGTTCATGTTGAATTTGAAAGACATAGAACTGAAGCTGAGCAGAAATGCTAATGAAATTCCCTCCTACTTCATAATTAAATACTCACTTTTTGTGTGCATGAAGTTGCTGTACAGATGTGCCAGCCATAGTTTCAAATTAGTAATTAACCATGAAAATAAGGTAATGTTAAGGTAGCCACATACTTCTGCTACCTGAAAACCTGTGACTGGTAAACTGCCCAGAATCCCAGGCACAGAGCCAACAAAGCCAAAGCGCACAAGCAGTGCAAGTAGTTTCTGATGGCTTGTACTGGTTCCAGTATCAACCTGGATCACGCTTGTCACCACTCAGCTAGGAATCAGGAGGTTTGCACTGCTTCCCCAGAAGATAATAGAAAAACTTTAAACTATAAAGTCACAGCTGGGGAAAGGTGGGCCGACCAACTACAACAGTGCTCTCTTTCAAAATAAACAACAAAAATGCTTCTGTTTTTACAAAAAGCAAGTCTCTCGTGTGGAGGGGTAAAAAAAAAAAAAAAAAGGTCAAACCAGAACCTTCCAGTTACAGAACAAAATCCTTTAACTATTGTGGGGGTATAGGAATTATTTATGCTTGCTGCTTGGACTGTAGACTCTGCAGTTGCTGCCCAAGATCTACCCTTTTCCTGCTCTGTGCTCCCCTCTCTTACAGAGGGCAAACCTGAGTGTCAGACTCACTGAAAATTTCAGCAATAGGACAGCCTCATAGATAAGAGGTTAAAAACCTAGTGTGCAGTTCTGTATCTGGCATTAACCTGTGTCAGGGTAAGAAAGGGTCTTCTCTGCATCTCTGTTCAATCGAACTGACACAGTGAATGTACTTTTACCCATTGTTCACCTGTCTCATTTATGTAAACTGCAAGCACCTTGGAGTCATGATTTTATTTTAATTAGCACAGTAAGGTCTGTTCTAGGGAGTACGTACTACTGGAATATCAATTAGATTTTAATGCTTCCATGCAAAAAAGCTACTGTGCTGCAAATCTGAGAGCTTTGGGGTAATTTTTCTTGAAGCTCTGAATGCACCAACAATGCTTACCTGCCCAGACCTGAATCACCCGAGAACCCCACTCACACACCCTCACCATGGGGGCTATACTTCAGAACAGGTCCCCGCCCCTTCCTCTGCTGCTCTCCCACAGCTAGCCTGGGCAATGACCCAATCCCAGATGGAGCCAGTGGAAGGTGCATGGGTGGGATCCCAGGTGAGGCTGGTCTGGGAAACTGTTGTCTATATATAGATGCCCTCAGAGCCCTGAAAATTTTTAGCACTGACCTGTCTCCTTCATCTACTGCCTTTCTCCTTTTTCCATGCTGCTAGCATTTCAGTCCCAGAGTAGGGAGCACATTTCACTTATTAAGATCTCTAAGGAAACAATTTGCACAAACTGTTCTTATAATTTAGTACATCCATCATCTGGATACATTTCGCGTCCTTGATGGCATTAAACTAGAAGGGATTTAGATTAGACATTAGGAAGAAATTCTTCATTATGAGGGGTGTTGAGACAGTGGAACAGGTTGCCCAAGGAAGTTGTGGATGCTCCCTCCCTGGAAGCGTTCAAGGCCAGGTTGGACAGGACTTTGAGAAGCCTGGTCTAGGGGGAAGTGTCCCTGCCCATGGCAGAGTGATGGGACCAGATGATCTTTAAGGTTCCTTCCAACCCAAACCATTCTATGATTCTATGATTCTTTACCTTGCAAACATAATCTAAACCACATGAAGTATTCAGAAAGATGAAGATAGGAGGTAATGCAAAACAGTCTTCTATGCTGCTTTAAGTACTACCACTTCCAAATGTTTTCAAAAAGGAAACACTTCAGAATCACTAATTGGCTGAAAATCAGCTGTGCTGGGGAAGAAATTAATTTGGTTCATTTGGAAGTTTATACAAAACACTAAACTATGTCTGATATCAGAGATAATCTTTGTAAAGCTTATGACTTGATATTAGGAAAATAAATACTATTAGAGAAGGATTCAAAGTCGATACAAATACAGAAAATCAACATTTATGTGTTGTTATATTAGAGAATGATTTATATTTAAAGCATGGAATGAAGTACTGCTTAAATACTGCACTGAACTCACCCCCAAAATCTATAACACACTGATTTTCTTTCCTTGCCTAAATGGTCGAGTAAACTGTGATAAGACACTCCATTTTTCTGTACTTTCTTCTAATTTCCTATCTCAATTTTTTTAATGACTGGTTCACAGTAATTTTTAAGTTGTGCTCACATTTCTCTTTCAGATTAAACATCTTTTCTTCTTTCCGTTTACTTTTTTTGCTGTATTTGTAGAGACAAAACTTTTATCACTTCATTATGACATGCTAAACAAGCCAGATTCAGGTCTTCTAATGCAAACTCCCCTTTTCCTCAAATACCATGTAATCTTCCTCTTTACCAACAACAGTTTGCCACAATGTATGCAAAGTTGGAGTAAATTCATATATGCAATTACTGAGCATCAATAAAATTTCTGTCTATTAATTTTCTATTAATTTATTAACCCTCAGTTAGCCAGAAAACTTCTAGGACTCTATTTTTTATAACTTATACTAGACCTCATTTATCTCCAAAACACTGAAAAAATATTTTGGCACTACCAACACAATTTCTTTACTGGGAATACTGAATACTTCTGTGACTTGAACTTGGTTAATGTCATTACTTTGATGGCTGGAGGCAAGCAGGCTCTACTGTCCCCAACAGAGACAGAAAAATGTTATAACACCAAAAATAGCTCTTCCAAGACATCCAAATTTTGGGCTACCAGTAAATTTTTCATTAATCCTTAAGAAGATTGAGGAAGGAGAATTCTTCTGAGTTGCAGGCACAGACATTCAGGGATAAATACTCAGATCATAGACCCTGGCAGAACCTATGGATGTCTCCAAGTGAGCTATTCATTAATTTTTTGTCTTTTTTACCAAATAAAACCGCTTTTTTGCCATCTTGTGCCTTTTTTAATTACATGATAAGCCCCTGGAGATACTGATTTTCTGCCAGCAGGGATTATTGTAATATAAAAGTATTGAGCACATAAAAGGACAATAATGCCAAAAGTTCCAGTTAGGCATTAAATTTTGTCAGCAAGGAAAGGTTTTACTCTTTATGATAGCAGCATGGTACAGGCACAAACCCTCTGTGACAATTATCTTAGCTCAATATCTTCTTTTAAAGTAAAACCAAGCAGATACATATTTTCTAGAATTTTTAAAAGGAGTTTTACTGACATACCAACATCACACTTAACATTATAAAATATCCATTTTAGTCTGGCCTTTTAAATTTGAAATCTAGACATGGAAAAGTAGTGGAAAGATGCAAGTAAGGCATTGAAATAATGTCTCTTTATTTCTTCTACCCCTCTGTAATAGTTGCTTTTTTTAATATCACCTGTATATTTCTAGATTTTGTTATTTCATATACCTGACATTTATATGCTTTCATGAATCCTTAGACAGGCTTCCTTCAAGAAGTTATGCTTCCTCTTTCTGAGGCTACTAACAGGATACTTTTTCAACTATTGCTACCTTTATCAGCAATCTTACTAATGATATCTCAGACATCAAAAAATCAACAACATTAGGTTATTAGAACTGACACAGTAGTTAAGAACAAGATGGAAAACATCTAACCAGGAAGACTCATCCGAAAGATGAAGTGATACTTGGCACAGCTGAGGAAAGAAATATACTTAAGGTAGGGATGTATTAGAAAGGGAAATACACCATGCTGCTTCTTTCTACCAGGTGCAATGTTTTATGTGATACCCTTGCTGCAAATATTTGTGTCTTAATGTATACAAAAAATGTGACTGGCGTACTGTGTATTTTCCTCAAAGCTTTTATTCTCTTTTTTTCAGCTTAAAGAAAAATAAAAGAAAAAAGAATGTACTCAAGGTAAGCCTACTGTTTATATTATTTACTCATCAAAATTTCATTTTCAGACATCTTAGGGGCAGGAAAGTTCATGTGATCATTCGATTTGATTGCACAAATTGCACAGATTTAATATATCCTATAATTGAGAAAATAGAGCAAACTATATAATGTTTGAAAAATAGCTTCTGTCCTCAGCCTTTATCTTGGAGAGGATGTGGAGGAAGGAGCTGAAAGACAATGGGAAATTTGAAAGGTAAGAATTTGCAAGCCTGGAAGTCTACACTTGGCAGCAACCCACCAGGCAGACTGTCAAGGAGCTGGGTGGGTGCAGTGATTGGAAATCTGCTCCAAAGGCAAATTCCTCAGCTCCATTTGAACAGGCTGGTGATTGTTTAGATTTTGATGGACTGGTAAATTTCAAGCCAAAAAATACTTACTTGTATACACTTATTTACTATTTAGGAGTTTAGGTATAAACTCCCACTTAGAAGCAGTTTTCTGTGCATTTTTAAAAACCCTGGACATCAAATACTAATGTAAAAACAAAAAATTGCTACGGTTTGGCGTTGAGTTTAAGGTCTAAAGATTACATAGTAAAAGTATTCAGAGATAAGCCCTTCAAAGTTAAAATTCTGTCTTCTATTATTAACTGCTTTAGCAGACATTAAATAAGCAAAGTATGAAAGTATATTTTAAAAATTTCTCCTTCTGAAAGATCCATTTGTAAGCTTTCTTTACTGTAAGCTTTCTTTACTGAAGAATAACTTTAAACAACTCTAAAAGTTACTAATGGCTGTCATGTCTTGAGGATGATTGTCACATTTATTAATACTCTGTAAGTTGCTTTTCACACTTCATTATATCTGTATTTGTTAACAGAACATCATTCGTTGCATCCTGGATATAGTTTTCTTGAGCAACTTTACTTGGCTTGCATTGAATTTAAATTGAGAAATATCTACATTACATATATATATGTAATGAGATAATAAAAAATGCAGATTGCAATTGTTAATAAGAACTAACAATATTACACTAAAATTATCAGAATGGAATTGTACCCTAGTTTATTGAAAATTAGTTTGTCTATCCTTATTTTATTTGTGGTTCAAAATCTTGTATCTCATTCTTTAATAGGGAAAATTATTTCTACAATTCATAGAATCTAACAACACTTTAAATCTTGTCAAAAAATACAAAAAAAGTTTTGGCACAGATATAATATAATATTCCTTAGTGTTACTAGCTTACACTAGTAGAGAGTTCAATTTACATTATACAAGTATGCATATATAAGTACATACATTTTTAGTCCTGACTTAGGGCTGATTTCAGTGCTGATTTAGGGTAATTACAGTGTAATGTCTGCCAAATCTAACCCTGCTGAAATAAAGTACAACAGTGATTTCAGTGATTCTTCTGAGAATAAGATAAACAAAGCATGAACAGAGAAAGGGCAGGGGCTTGGAAGAAGGAAAAATGCAATTTATCAGATTTGCATTTTCAGCAACCTTGATACCTCAATGGTAAACTAGTTTTAACTTTTGCTACAACATATTCTAGTCCCATGAGTACTGAATTAACTCTATGAGTCATTACGTATCAGATAAGAGTATAAATTAAAACTCAACTTCTCCTGTAGTAGTGGAAAATGGATTCTAAAGATGGCCAACAATCTGGCTGCCAGAGTCTTTTGTCCCTGCACAAGTTTGTGAGCACACTTTTCTGGCTTGTATCAACAAAGCGAATTTGGATGGCATTGCAAGGACAACTGGGCTTTACTTCCATCTGGAGGAAAAAATGCAGCAACTGTGAAAGAGTATACTTCTTTTAGATTTTTTTAATGAGTCATATACTTCCACAAGATTAAACAAAAAATAAATACATGGTGCTACCAGTTATGCTTAAATTAGAAGGCAGGATGGAAGAAAAATCTTAAGGTGTGAAAGCAGTGGGGCAGAGAGGAAAAGGCCTGTAATGTAAAACAGATATGAGCACTGATAAATCGATCAGTACTGTCTCATCCCTTTGTTCTGCTCCAGAACTGTACTAGAAACACAGCATCTTAGCACACCCATATCTAAAAAATTGAAGACGAGAGGGGAAAAGAAAACAACCATGTATTTTTTGATTACTAGACATATATAGCAACATGGTTTACTTTAAGCTTACTGATTAAGATTTCCTTTGAAATTGACGGACACTAAAATGTGATAATTGGCTATATTTACACTGATAGTGAAAGAAAGACCAAGTAATTATTGTTCAGTTACTATAACGAGATAGTAAGTCATTGGTTTACAATGCCAGAAGGGCAAACAGCTCCCTGCCTTACTTTACAGTGTTCACTGAAAGAAATCGGGCTGTTAGTAGCTGTGCAAAGGCAACAAGGCAGTGACAAAAGCAACAGGAAAAAACAGATTACAGAGTACCTAGGTTAGGTTTGCAGTCTTATGGCTTGTTGCCATCGAAAGCAAAGATCTTCCTCTCCCAGCACCCCCGCAAGCCTTCTCCCTCCACTACTGCCAGCCATGAAGTTCTGTGGTCACTCTCACTCTCTCGCTGTCCCTCCTGGGGCACCTTCTTCAGGCACCTTGGGCTGGGTACAAAGAACCGCTGGAAGCAGGAAGCATAAAGCAATAATTTATTGCTAAACCTACAGAAGGTATCTAGGAAGTAACAAGCATTAATTACCCATCCTGACAAAACATTGGAATAGGTGAGGCAGGCATCAGTCAGGAGAGGAAAGGCTGATGTGTAATCTTCACTGGGAAAAAACTGTATTACTGCTTAGTTGCCATCTCCCACCGTATCTGCACTGCCAACTACACTGATACCCTGGGTTTCTTTTCTTCTAAGATTTTGCATCGTTTCAGGTTGGTGTTTTTCTTCCTGAATCCCTCAATAATCTTCCCTCTGTTTAGCTGAAACCACAGGGGAGCAGGGGAAGGTTATGGAGAAAGTTACAGACAGCTGTCCCTGGTATTTGGTGGACTTTTTTCTGGTTTGATTTAACTCACTGATATGAGTCAAAGAGATGCAGGGCTTGCTTGCTTTCTTTTTTCTTTTCTCTGCCTCCCTGGGTTTGCTTTCTGGCAAAGTAGTAAGTGAAGGCAGTTTACAAGATGTCTTAGAAGCACTCTCCTGGTACAAGGTTAGTAGGACGGAAATGGAAATAGGTAATGGGAACTCCACTTTTTCATGGCAATGAAATATAGCATCAGCTTTCTATATGTTATGAAGCCAGTTTTTCATTAAAGTGTGTTCAAACTGAGGCTTTGCTCCCTTTATATTTGGGGGCATGTGTGAAGGACATTAAAAACATATAAGTTCTCTTGATAACCTGTGGGAGGAAAGTAAAGTTCTTAAAGACCAAAGAAGGCAAAAATAGCACCTATTTTTTAGGAAAGGGAGTATGGGTAAGTGGTAGAATTTTAGACCAGTCAGTTTAAGTTTAGTTCCTGCAAAAATACTGAAATGTGTCATGCAAGTGATTCATAAGAACCTTGAAGAAACATAATACTAGTAACATCTAACATGGATTTGTCAAGAATAAACAGATTCAAATCACTTTTAATTTCCTTCTCTGAAAGAGTTCATAGAGAACTATTAGATCTCTCTCACGTATCTTTAGTAAGGTTCTACTCACACAGCATTCTCACAGTCAAAATGCATGCTAGATAAAATCAACAGCAAGAGTGAAAACATGATTAGAAATTGTCCTTCAGTGTCAAAGTGAAAGAATGTGTTATTAAGTCATCTTCAACTAGTATTAGTCAGCATTTTTATCACTGGCCCAGCTTAGAGTATCCATATTAAAGTCACAGAGAAGCTAGTCAGTACAGACCACAGAAGTATTAAATTCAGGGAATGATCTTGAAAAAGTGCAAAAATTATCTGCCAAACATTGAAATAAATAAACATTTACTTCTATACACAATAAGAAAAAATAAGCTGTACATATTCAAAATGAGTAATCACTGACTACGCTGCAGTTTTGCAGGAAATACCTGCATGTTTTAAAGGATCATAAACAGAACATGAGTCAAGAGTGTAAGCCATTATGAAAAAGTATACCAGGACGTATAAGCACAGCCTGCAAAACATGCAGCACAATCCTTTCCACTCAGCATTGTATGAATGATGTGGGCCAAGTGGGTGCTAAGGGAGAGCAGTAACAAGCAAAAAGTGTGATTTGACAGTGATATTTTGTCTAGCAAAGAAAGGAGAGTGCTGAGATGTAACAGCTTTCAAGTAGCAAAAAGCTGCTGCAAAATTCTCTGTGTCCGTGGCAATAGGACAAACAGTAATGAGCTTAAGCCACATTCAAAGAGATTCAGGTGAGACACGATGATAAATTTTCTAATGTTGGGATAATGAAGCCCACTGGAATAGATCGCCTAGGGAGGCAGTGGAATCTCTAGCGTTAGAGATTTTTTAAGACTACTTTAGATAGATATCTATGAGGAATTAGACAGATGTTGGGCAAGGAAAGGGATTAGATGTCCTCTTGATGTCCTTTCATCCCTGGTGTTCATGATTGTGCTACCAAATTTCAAAAGGACCGCATTACGAACTAACTGCAGTTGTAAATATATTAGACTACTGGTGGTCTTAACTGTTCACTCCAAGACCATAATGTATTTTGATTTCTTATTAAGCAGCCTTTGAATTTCTGAGTTTCAATAGGAGGGAGGGGGATTACAGCCTTTGTGTAGTATATTCCATCTGTCAGTGAGAGGTATCATCAATTTTAACTTCATCATAATGCAAATGGGAAAGAAAGCACTGAGATTTTATCTTTAAGTAAAAAATGTTTGTTCAAGACATATCACTGCATGATGACCATGCTATGTGTTTATTCAGTGAAATGTATGTTCAGAAAAGTGAATAATGTTTGGAGGAAAGAAAAGGAGCACAACCAGTGAAGTCACTAAAAGCTCTTTTGCTAAAAGTAATCAGTAGTAGCATTTGTTCAGTGTTTCATTATGTCAGCCATGAAAGTTACTGCTGAAAAATATAGTCCACACTGAAAAATATGTATGTGTCATTGATTCAGAGGCTGAGAACAGTAGTAAAAGCATCTACTTTAAAATACTTTTTTTGCTTTGGGTCTGAGAATTTTGTGAGGCTGAATGTGATGCTGTAAACTATTATAAAAAGTTAATTTTGATCTAAAATGCTCACATTTCCCCTACACAAATGTGTCATTTAAGTGTCCCTTTCCATCTCTACTGAAGGAGCTCAGGGAAACTGGATATGGTCTACCTGTGCCAGCTCCCCACCTTCTGGGAAATGCCTTATGTCTTCTTCTGACTTCTTCTTGTCAGGGAAGAAAAAAAGTCACTCTTGAAAACAAATTACCAGTTGGGTAAAAGCAGTAGAAGGAGATCTGTGGAAGAGAGAATAAAATTGTTAAAGAGAGTAGCTTGGTTAGCTCATATTCTTGAAACTCTTGTCTGTTTGATGGACCCTGGAAGAAACCCACTGTTTTGCAGTGTAAAAGGGATTTATTTAAAAAAAAAATTATTTAAATTCTATGGAGCCTTTCTAACTGCAGTTCTACAAATGCATGGCACTAAATCTCTGATCACATACAACAAATTACACAAGAATACTGTAAGTAGGCACACAGAGAAAATGACTAATGAGGGAAAAAAAGAAGTTAATTATTTTGAAGCACATTTGCAATTGATATTACCTATAATGTCCTCAACTCGTTTTTATTTAATTGCTTTTTATAAGAATGTAATTATTTAAAAACTATCACATGCTCATTAGATATTTCAGATGCTAAAACACTCATGTTTTTTTAGTCTTTCACCAGTTATCACTGCAATTTAATTCAGTGTTTAGTGTCATTAGAGAAAGAACAATTTCTCCTTGTAAACAACTATGCTTCTGAATTTGACCTTTGGCTATGTTTTGCAAAATGCTTCACTTTATGATTGTCTGCAGTATGTTTACTGAAGCTGGATATTTGAAATTCACTGTTTTAACTACTTGACTGGTCACCTAATCCACCTGGCTGGTTTTTTTTGGTGTGAGTTTCTGTTGTGTAAAGATAAAAATTTTAGACAGAGTAGAATGAGGGACAATCACAGGGCCTTCAATTTTCTCAGTAAAAATGCAGTTTAGAAAAGGTTTGTTTCAGATGAAGCAGACCCAAGTTTCTTTGTGATACAAGAAATGTCTTAATGGATTTGGATATGCGTATTCTCAGACTTAAAATATGTTGGCAAACATGTCTGCAAGTATCAGATTGATAATGTGCCACTTTGCCATTTCCAGAAATATCAGAGCTGCTGTCAAACCTAAAAGTTCAATGCAAAATGAGAAAGTGAGGTCTTTTCTCTGTCTTGGTCTATTACTTGTGTTCTAAGGGTTGGAGAATTGCTTTAAGAACCTCAGTTCAAGAAATTATCTTGCATAAAAACACACTGGTCTTTATGATCGCATACTATATCTAGCAATCAATTCCTGTAGTTTACTTTGGGAGATACTGGTGTATACACCCCAAAAAGTAGTAAGGCAACTTGCAGGGACAGAAAAGCACTTTGAGAAAGTAAGTTAGACAGGTGTCCAGGTTTGGCCTCTGGAGACTTTTTTTCAGCTTTTTACTAGCAGCTAGCTGAACTTGGTTTGTAAACTGCTACTACACTTCCCATCAAGATACTTGTTAGCTTGTTTGGTAATTAAAAATTTCATGTTCCAAGAGAAACACACATTTACTCCTTTCATCTTTCCTTCTGACTGGTTCTCTTAAAACCATCCCATTCTCCTCCACTTTGTTGTGGCTTTTTCTACCAGATTCAGTACGAACAACTTTTCATATCCAGTGAGATGCTTCCTAACTTAAATGGAAAGTGACTATGAAAGGAGACTTTTCTGGACAGAAGTAGCCTTCAGCTCTTTTGGGCAAAGAGACCAAAATATGCTTTATGAAAAGCTGTAAAATAAATGTTTCAATCAAAGCATTTTTTTTTTGCTGAACTTCATTGATTTCCCCATGTTCCTGTTCTGCCTCATATGGGATGGACACATGATATTAACAACTTCCAGAAAGCAGGGATTTGAATGGTATAACAAAGTGATGGAAAGGTACAACTTGCAAGGTGAGACACGCAGGAGTATAGTCTCATCTGTTTGCTTGCCTTTGTAGGAGAGTGAGACAGTTTAGATGTGAACCACAGCTTCTGAAGGACACTACAGCAGCATTTCCAAACAAAAGTATTCAGGATAATTATCTTGTTTTTCTTTAATTGAAAAAAAAAAAAAAGAAAGGAAAGAGAAAAAAAAAAGGGAAGAAATCCAAAGCATTTTTCTGAAATCTTTCAATTTGGGTCTTTTTTGCAAATGTCAATGTAGTGTACAAATACAGCAGGGAAAATAATACCCATTAATGTTATAATTTTAAATGAAAAGGCACTGCAGGTCATGAAGTGGTCAGCATGTAGTGGATCAGAGAGAAATTTTTGAAATTGTATGTCTGGACAAACATGGCTTTGTAGCTTTTAATCCATTAACTCATCTCTGGGGTGAAACTTGCAAATTCATGAAATTTTAGAATCAAAGAGCTGTTTGGGTCGGAGAGGACCTTAAAGATGATCCAGTCCAACCCCCTTAGACCAGGTTGCTCAAAACCTCCTCCAACCTGGCCTTGAGCACTTCCAGGGAGGGGACATCCACAACTTCCCTGGGCAACCTGTGCCAGTGTCTCACCACTCTCACAGTAAAGAATTTCTTCCTAATGTCTAATCTAAACCTGTCCTCTTCCAGATTAAAGACATTACCCCTTGTTCTATCACTACCTGTCCTTGTAAAAATCCCTCCCTAGCTTTCCTGTAGGACCCCTTCAGGTACTGGAAGAAATTAAACTCCAAATATTCATATTAGAAGTAAACATGGACAAGTTTTATATTCAATTAGTCCCTAACACAAATTCTCCCAAACAACATTTTACAAAGGGCAAAATGTGGGTTTACAGTCTTTCTGTACTTGGTTTTGCAGGGAAAGACACAACACTTAGGCTAAGATTATTCAGAAAAACCACTCCTATGCACTTAGTTTGGAAAAAGGAAGAATCAGTGATGATGATCATCTTATACTTGCCTTGGTTCCAGAGGCTAAATACTGGACTCTACACAGTTTTTTTTTAAATAGGTCTACCAAAGTAACTTAAGGAGTAAATTCAGCCTATAAATGAGGACAGATCTTTTGATAACAGGGACAACAAAAGAGTTTCCTTAATAAGGTTTTCAGACTGAGTTTAGATGACAATATTAGAAGTGTTTTGTATCTCTTGGATGCAATGGAGAAGACGCTAGATCAGTCAAGCAAAAAGATCCTTATTGCTTCAGTCTTTGATTATATATGACTGATGTGAATTTATGCCATACTTGGATATTGTGCCATGCACACACATATCTTCCTCATTCACTACAGAAAAAGAAATCTCAAATATTTAGTAGTTTTTCCTACTAATTATTCACTGCATTGTAACAAACAGCAGCCTCATTGCACTAGGCATTCAATACAAAATAGAACTGTCTTCAACACAAAGAGAAGAAAACTTAGTAAGGTTCATAAGAAACAGAGTGAGGATTTTTGGCATAAAATTATGTTTAGCATGAGGTCTTACTGAGAGATTCATGGTAACAGATCAAAGATGGGAAGAAGAAATATATATGGAACATAAGAAAGCTAGACAAAAGTATACCATTGGTACAGGAAAAGGTAATCTGTAGACAAATGCTAAGAAAAAGTGTGAGTAAAGTATAAGATAAAAACTACTATACTCTTAAAACAGTCACTCAATATTGAAAGAAATAAATGTAAATTGTCCTGGTTTGAGCTAAATAGAACTAATTTTCTACTTAGTGATTTTACTTTTCAGCTCAGTCTCTTCTACGTGGCTGAACTTGCTGAAAAGTAGCAGCATGTTTTTCCAGTAAGTGCTGCTACAACTGATAAGCTCAAGGTCAAGTGTCTCACCATGGGTGCCATGTCTGCGCCTATGGGGGGGGAGCAGACCCAAAACTGACCAACTAGGTATTCTATCCCTCACATGTCATACTCAGTATAAAGCCGAGGGATCACGAGGGGTCTCGACCCTTCTTCTATCTTGGAGCCCTTCCGTCCATCTCGATCCTGCAATGGCCGAAGTCCAAGCAGAACCCTGCTGATTCGTCTGCCTCTGATCCTGATTCTTGTGTTCCTGCATCCTGTTCCCACCTACTGCTGAGTCCAGATGGGGAATTTTCCAGTGCCCCGCTCCGCAGAGCCTCTGGTGACGTATACGACATTGGAGGAAGGATTTTATATTGGTTTTGTATATATATTTGTACATATTTTTATATATTTCATAATTTTCCTATTTACATTAATATCCTGTAGTATTAGTATTATTGTTTAATTAAACCTGTTAGTTTTATTTTCCAACCCGTAAAGTCTCTCTCCCTTATTCTCTTTTCTCTTTTCTTCTGGGGAGGGGAGAGGGGTTAATAGAGAGCATCTGTCCAGGATTTAGTGGCTGGCCCAGCTCTAAACCATGACAGTAAATACACAAGGAAACATCAGGGTACCAGAAGCGTGCTGACACATTTGTTTCCAAAAAGAAGTCCTGTTGAGAGTTTGAGACTTTGCTTATGGCTTCAGTCATATGTTCTGGTATGATGCTTACTGTGCTGAAACAGAACAGGTTGCAGCCAATCCAGCATGCGACATGATACCAAATGGAATGAATTGCTGTTAAATGGTATTTACAAGCCAAAAGAGACATGCTGGTAACTGTCAGAAAGAAATACGTTGTGAGTACCCTCGGCCTCTGGTCTTTTAAATCCTGTGCTGAAACATGGTATCTTTGGAAGACACAGCTTGTACCACATTACTGCTAACATAACCAGAAGATGGACTTTTGTCTTCCTCTCTCAGATTTGTTCTTTAGTTTTTGCTGTACTTCTACTGATATATTCATGACCCACTGTAGTTAAAAGAGCCCAGACTTACTTCTCATGTAGTGATACCACAAGGGTAAACTTCATTCCATATAAGTACTAAAGTTATGGCTAACATAATGACAGATTTCAACAGAGGGTAAAAGCATATAACTGTGGAAAATATTCCAATTGTCTCACTTTATGTCACCAAATTATCCAGATTTTTAACATGGAGGAAGAGCACCGATTTGCTTAGTTATGCCAGTATTAGATGACCTGAGAATACTACCATCAGTGATGAGTAAGAAAGCATGGTTGTATAGCTTTTCTCCATGATTTCTTTAGAATAATACACAAACTGCTTGACAAATGCCTTCCAGCAAGAATATTGTCTCCTGTAATTTTACTTGAATTTGAAACACTATTTTAAATCCTACTCACAGAGAAAGCTTTTGTGATATTTTGAATAATAACCTCTAATTCTGGGAAAATGTGAAAAACCAAGAACAAGATTAGAATGAGTGGGGATGCGGAAACATTCCTGGAAGGAGGAAAGGAAGTAAAAGAAAGGTATACTATGGCTGTGTACATGCTATTTGTATTTTCTGTAGCTCTGAGAAATGTGGAAGTTTCCTTGATTGCTTTGGGAAAACTAAGTTTACTTCAGTTTGTGTTGGACTGAAAGATAACAACCAGAACAATCCAGAACAATTAATATAAATTTTTTAAATTGCAAGCCAATGCTGAAATTTGAAGCCAGTAAGTGTGTTTAAATGTGTCAATGAATTCAGACTTTTAATCTAGGAAAGAAAAAGAAAAAAGAAAGCAGCAAACAAACAAACAATACTCATAATGCCCTGCACATTTTAATGCCAAGTGCAATAATGCACATTGGAACAACTAACCAACCTACTTACTCAGTGGATCTTCTATTACCTAAAGTGTCTAAGTCAGGATCAGTGAAATTTAAAAATCTGTAGCTTTAAATGCAAGCTGTGGTCTTGCAGCATAAATTAATTAAATGAGGTACTTAGTAGCTAATGTGGGAAGTCAGACTTTATAATCAACTTGGTCCCGCCTGCCCTGAAAATCTATGAAATGCCAAATAAATACTTTAACAGGAGATCTACTACAGAGAACACTCCCAGGAGAAAAATCTGGCCTTTGATTTTATGTATCTATCAATACCTTAAAGAGATAAGTCTTTAATATATGGTTGCGATCAAACTAAAGCAAATCTCAGATGCACGGAATGTAAAGGTCAAATGACACTTAATAAAAATTCCAACACTGGAAAATAGCAAAATTAACTTTGTTTTATAACTGGCTACCTCCTATCCAAAAGAACAGTTGGGTTCCACATGCTAGAGATATGCCTTAGGAACTATGACTGACCACAAACTCTCCACTTCACTGTTTTGGACACCCCATTAAGGTAAACTCATTAAAGACACAGAATGGTATGTGATCTGCAATTAAAAGGAATTTTATTTCCAGTGTACAAATGCAGAAATTCAGGAATAAGGTTTTAAGATTGAGCATAATTAATGATACTATAGTATTTAATCTAGGAAGATGTGATGGATCTCTTATACGTCTTTCAAGTGTAAGGATACTGGAAGAATATCAACTCTTTACTCTATGCCTCACAAATACGTTACCTCCCAAATGTCATTTCTCTTGTTAAGGCAGCACTCTGTCTCTGTGATGTTAAACAGGACAGGACTACTACTACTTACTACGAGCTAAGAGACGGTATGCAGCCCTCCCTCACACACGCCCTTCCAAAAGCCGAGATGGGATAGCTGTCAGCAAACCTCTCTCAACTGGTACGGCCAAGGCAGAAGGAGTGGAATGATGCAGGGCTAGTGAAGATGACTAACAGAGCAAGGCTTGAACATGAAGAGGATGTCAGAGCAAGCATGAGATGGAAAAATATCTAGCAGCTCGAGAACTCCTGCATGGTGTGGCCAGCAGAGACAGAAGCAGATGCTGGGAGCAGTCAGTGAAGTGAGGTTAACAGAAAAGAGCCATACTAACAGATTATATCAGTTTAAGTCAGACCTTGGTACCCAGCAAGTCTTAAAAATCTTTGAACTAGAAGTATGTTCTTCTAGAAGTCTAATAAAAAATAGCCGGTTTCACCAAAGGAAGCACCATAAAATTTTTCAATAAAACTTTAGAAATATCGTTACTGTTTAATTGCTTTGCACAGTTTTATTTGCTATCTTTATAAAAATATGGTTTGTTAGTCCTTTGGCTCATGATTCCAAGTAGAGGAAATTAAATCCCAAGCACTAGAACAGTTAAGTGTAGTTTTTTGTTTTCCTGCTGGTTACTCGAATCAGTGTTTTGGGTATAAAACTCATTAGGCCTTAACCAGCAACTAAGGGTCAGAGCAGTAACACGTACAAGAGGGAGAAACGACCTCTGTATTTCATTCTCCTCTCTGAATGTAGCAAGTCTGCTGTGTAGGCAGGCAATAGGCAGAACCTGCTTACCTGCAACTTTGTCAATGAGAAGAAAAATGAATTTGCATGAATTTTCAGCTTTCTTTTCAGCCAACTCATGCAAGTTTCAAGGCAAGAGATATCCAGCATTGCAGTATATGCAGAGTAAAGAGGTTTAGGGGAAAAAAACCTGTTGACATTACTGAATGAACTTTAGTTTTGGATATTAAGAACACCACGTTTTTTCATCATGGTATAAGGCCATGTCTCCTTCAGGAAGGCTTCAGAAGAAGGCAGTTAGCAAGCCACCCATGATAGAACAGATTAGGAATTAATTACTCTTAGCTATGGTTTCAGCCAATAAAGGAGCAGAAGAAAATAAGTGATAGTTTTTCTGTGTTGCCAGCACCAGAATATGACAACCATGATATCTTCTTCCAATCTGGTATTCTATTCTTTAAAATGCCAGACCCAGCTTTCTCTCTGCCACTGACAGCATTAAATGTAGGCTAATGTCACACTTGGTGGACTGTTGCCTGCTTGGAAAATAGTAATCCTGTATTATTTGTGCTCATACATTACACACATATGCACACATCTTTAAAAAATTATAATCACATAATATATTGCATGTTTAAAATAGTGTAAAATAAATGTGACTATTAGAGTATCATTGCAGGTAATAACATTCTGTAAATGTCTTGTCAGACTGCATGCATGGATAAGTTACTCAAATGTTTCTAAAAATCTTAAAAGAGGAAAAGGAAGGAAAAGAAGATATTTTTTGAAGACAAATTCAAATAAAAAGGACAAAGTTGGAAGACAGGAGACAATTAGAGCTCCTGCAGATTTACAAAACTCATTTTGCAATTAGGAACCTCACCTGTAAGATTAAAAAAAATCCCCAACACCTACAAACATGTGGTCAGATGAAATACAATGTTTCTGAACTGAATTTTAATGTGAAAATGTAATTACTAAGTACAAAGAAAAGTCCTTGTTTAAACAATGGAACATTTTATATCTTTTCAGCCTTCATAATACCACCTTCATCTTTTTGCATTCCCACTTCTTTATATAAATTCAGGAGGTGGTTGCATCACTCCAGGAACTGTCAGGAGTGCACTGACTCAGTGCAGTTTAGATACCTTGTTCCCCTACTGGAGCACTAGTACTCAGTTTAGGTAAAAGAGCTGAATAAGTTAAACAAACTTAGAGATATTTAATGACTCTTGGCCACTTTCCTTCCAAATCAAAGTTTCCACACTTTTGCCTGTTAGCAATGTTATTAAAAATGAAGTGAGAGATCATACTCACAAGCCCAAATTCAGCAAGTGTTTAAGAACATAATTACCTTCCTTATCAGCCAGAAAAGCACCTGAGCACATTTGTAAAGTCCAGCTTGGAAGCAGTTCCATACAGTTAAAGCAGCTAAATACAGCTCTAAGTAATTCCAATGCCTAAAGCAAGTATTATGCCATACCAATCCTGGAGGAAAAATACTTCACTTTTCTCATGCAGGTCTCTAACTCTCAATATTTCTTTGCCTTTGCTTTGTTCTGAGGCAGTGGTAGAAGTGAATGGAAATCCATCTGGCTTCACTTTTGAAGAGACTGGCCAAGTCTGTACATTTTACATCTATTTCTGACTGTATAAGCAAAAGGACACAGTCAAAGACAGTGATGTATTTCTTTCTATCATCACTCCTAAAATGGGCAGCTAACATGACTAAGACAGTTTCCTGTAATTTATGAAACAGAAAGAAGCAGTTTGTTTTCAAATGTGACTTAAAGCATTAAGTGTTGTTTGTTGGAAAGAAGGGTTTTTGACATGAATTTGATAAGGAATCAGGGACAGCAAGTACCCTGTGAACAGAAAGATGTTATTTTTCAGCATGACTTGACAAAAGTTATGCAATACTGATCTTCCTTTCATCATATCAAGATTGAATCACGTAAGATGTACCAGTCCCTTTACTGAAGCTAGTAGCATGTTGTGTATCTTCATCTGAGGATTCTCAAAAAAAAAAAAAAAAAAAAAAATTTCATTGTGTACAGCAGTGTCTTTTAAGCTAGACAAAGGCTAACCACTTAAAGAGCAAACACTTCACCTGTGTGTCCTGATAGGATCATTGCCAATAATCTGCTTGTATCTCCATAGACTACAGTATCAGGTTCTTGCTTACTGGTTTAGAAACAATTACAATAAATGTACGGGTATTATTCCCTGTACGTAACTAGAAGAAGGTTTCATTTATTATATAATAAAACAGCAGTAAACTTTTATGACCACTGAAGGAACAATTTTACACAATCACCTTTTCCCAGGAAAATGTATGTTAAGCTACATATGTGACCTGAATAGTACTATACCTGCACAACTTCAAATATACTTTACACCTTGGAAAAGAAGTTGTAAAATATGCAGCATGTTCTTTGATTAATCACAAAGATTATTTCATGTTTTTTCTGGTGCAGTAATAAAGAAGCATTCTTACTTACACTATGCGGCCTCTGAACTTCAAAAAGTGGTACTTTTGAATAAATAGAAAGAGTTGCCTTCCTTTTCCCCTACACTGAAGAGGCCAACCTGTGGCTCGTGAGCAGTGTGGGTGCCACCACAACACCTATAGCTGTATTTGTTGCTTTTTTGACCCAGACCAGCTCCATATTAGAGCTGAGGAGCATGACAATTTTTCTGGAAACTCTTTTCTCTCTGTGATCTGCCATCTGTGTGCAACACATAGCTCATGACCTTGCAAATAATGCTCTGTGTCTAGTAATATCAGGAATATTTTTCCACCTTGCATTTTTACTTATTGGCATTGCGATGTGAAGCTGTAGCTCTCTAACCCACAAAGAAAGCATGTGACCAAAAGTAATTAAGACCTCAGGAAGTTGTCTTGTTCCCAGAGAAACCCACTAGCTCTCTCCTGGTAGGCAGCACATTTAATATAGGCTATACATAACTGACACAATCAATGGTGAAATCCATTTTCTTGTGCCAGTGTGACAAATAACAAGTTCACAGTATCAGTGCCTTTGGTGCATAATATGGGGTTAATAATGGAATTTATTAACTGGGGTTGAAATGACAAAAATTTATACCATTATAATTTCAAGGCAAGATATATATTCTTTCTGATTCTTCTTTAACCTTCATTTATAAATGACAGAAATTTTTTTTCTCAGATTCCATTTAGACTCATTATTAAAATGTAGTTATTTGTACAATGCATGCCATACAGGTATTTTCTCCCATAAAATTCTGACTGAGACAAGACTGACCTGAATCTAGAGATCAAAATAGAGTAAGTCATTATTTTTTCTTACATTTTGCTGATAAGAACAATCAAGCTGATTAAAGAAGAGTCTTTGAGCAAGGTAAAAATTTCCTAGCTAAAATTTCCTCCTCAGATGTTTGAAAAAAATGCAATTTCCTTTTACAGTGCTAATCTATTTAGTCCTTGATTAATCCAGCTTCACTGAGAATTTCATTGTGACAAGTCATCGTTTTGTATTTCTGAATCAGTATATAAAGTGACTGACTTCAGACATCCAAACAAGGAGAGCATGATTATCAAGAATTGCTGAGACCAGCAAATTCTGAAGGGAGACACTAACTCTCTGCAGCTCTATGAGGCTGAGTTTCTTTTAGTTTAGGAGCTTAAATATTGGTTTAGTTATATAACTGTAGATGCTTAAAGTGGAAAGGGTTGGCACACATACCAATAAATAACTTTAAAATGCTGAACTTTGATATGAAATACCAGGCCATGAGTTCAAAGTAGGTGTGTGTATTTTGAGGACAATCTGTCAAGATCCTGAACAAATAAGGATAAAACCAAAGCCCTTTATGTTCATATTTAACTGCTTTAGGGAGCTAGTTTTTGTTTCAAATCAATTTTACATGTGTCAAATTCTATTTTCATAGTACGTCATTGTGATGAAATCCAAAAATCTGGTTAAACTGTACAGGCATCAGTAGTGCTAACAAGCAATTCTTTTGCAGAGATTTAAAAGTATTTAACTAAATACTGCTATTTAATAGAGATATGTAAGCAAAGCAGCATTTAACAATTTAATAATTTTTTTAGGATTTTAGCATAGGGTGCACGAATACTGAACAACTTTGCATTTTATTTCAATAGTGACTTAGACACTGAGGATGATAAATCTCTTATTTTTTGCCATTAAATGTTCATATTACCGTACATTTCATAAAGAAAACATATGTTATGGACTTCATTAGAAGCATTGCTATCTGGCCACATCTGGAATTTCAGAACTGTACAAGCAGAAAGTCCGACTTGAGGAAGTTAGAATTTAAGAGTAATAATTATGTAAAATATAACCAAGATTAAGAATATAATAAACATGGAATGCAGCCTTAATTTAACTTGTGTCCAGTCATTTTTATTACTGTGTTTTACAGCTTCATATTTGTTGTCTAGGTAATAAAAGCTCAACAAGCCATGAAATTCCATCACCTGCCTCTATCCTGGTCATTATCTGCTTCTGAACACAAACCCTGCTCCCCACTGCAAGGCCTCTGGCCACCAAGAAAAAGGGCTGCACCAGCTGTGGGTGCCCACTGCGCATATATGTATGTATGTATGTATGTATGTATGTATGTGTGTGTGTGTGTGTGTCTGTGTGTATTCCCTCATAGGACAGAGAAGAACCTTCCTTTTACCCTACTAGTTTCCTCTGGAGCAATGTAGTTTGATGCTAGGTTTCCTATTGTTGTTCTACTGACGCTTGTGGAAAGTGCTACTCATGTGTCTTCCTTGGGTAGTACATGGGGATTTCGGATGAGATCAACTTGTTCACAGAATCACAGACTGGTAGGGCTTGGAAGGGACCTTTGAAGTTCATCTAGTTCAACATCCCCACTAGAGCAGAATCACCTAGAGAAGATCACACAGGAACGCGTCCAGGCAGGTTTTGAATGTCTCCAGATAAGGAGACTCCACAACCTCTCTGGGCAGCTTGTTCCAGTGCTCTATTACCCTCACAGTAAAGAAGTTTATCCTTATGTTTAAGTTGAACCTCCTTTGTACTAGTTTGTGACCATTGCCTCTTGTCCTATTGCTCGGCACAACAGAGTCTGGTCCCATCCTTCTGACACCCACCCTTTAGATATTTATAAGCATTAATGGGATTCCCCCCTTCATTCTCCTCCATGCTAAACAGACCCAGGTCTCTCAGCCTTTCCTCATATGCCACTAGGAGAGAACCTGGTAATCATTGGGCCTTCTCTTTCATGGCTGCATGTATTAGGTTTGTGTGAGTGTTGGGTGGTTTTTTTGGTAGCAGGGGAGGTGCCATGGAGATAGTTCCTGTAAGAATCTACTAGAAGCTCCCCTGACTCAAATTTGGACCCACTTCTGGCAGAGGTCAAGCCAATCAGTGCCTCTGCGAATGACATATTTAAGAGTGGCGCAGCACGGCCCCAGCACATATGATGCAGCACAGCCCTGGCCCAGCCCAGCTGGTCTGGGCCCAGGCCAAGCTTAAGCTCAAGCTCAAGCCCCACTGCAGCTCCACCCCAAGAGCCAGGAACTCTTCAATAATAATGATGTACGGGCATCAGAAGAAACCTGCAGCAGAGAGAGAAGTAGAACGTGAGAACAGCTGCATAAGCACCAAGGTTGGTAAAGAAAGGATGGGGAGGAGGCGCACTGGAGCAAAGGCTCCACTACATGCCATGGTGACATGGCAGGTTGACCTGCCTGCAGCCCATGGAGATTCAATGGTGGAATAGAGATCACCTACAGCCCAGGGAAGGTGGCTAAGCCCAAAGAAGATTGTGACTCCATGGCAAGTCTGTGCCAGAGCAGCCTGTTGGAAGGACTGCACCCCAAAATTAGAAGACCATGCTGGAGCAGTTTGTGAGGAAACTTCAGCCTGTGAAGGAGACTCACACTGGAGAAGTTCATGGTGAACTTTCTCCCATGGGAGGAACACGACATGGAAGCAGAGGAAGAGTGCAAAGAGCCATCCCTACCCCTGAAGAGGAAGGAGCATCAGCAACATGTGATGAACTGATGAACCTCATTCCCTGTCCTTCCTGGACTGCTGGTGGGAGGGAGGTAAAGATGCAAGGAGCAAAACTGAGCCTGGGGAGAGGGATGGGGAAAAGTGTTGACTTTAAGACCTGGTTATACCTCTCATTTTAGTACTCTGATTTTACTGGTAACAAACTAAATTGTTTTGTTTTTCTCCAAGTTAAGTTTGTTTTTCTTCATAAGCAGAGGTGGTGCGTGAACCCTCCCGGTCCTTTTCTCAACCCATGATCTTTTTGTTATATTTTTTCCCTCCTCATTCCACTGTGGAGGAGGATTGAGTAAGTGGCCACAGATTGTTCAGTTGCCCACTGAGCTTAAACCACAACAGTGCATAGGAGTCACAAGAAAAGCCAGTGCAGTGTTAAGAGTCATTCTGTGCATTGACCTTATAAAAGGGTTCAATAAGTAATAAAACAGTACAGTGCAAGCCAAAGAATGCTGATACTACAATTGCATTTTGACGATAGATTTCCACAGGCCTTGGAGCATATCTCATAGTGGCCTCCTTCAGAAGTCAAACTCTACTTTATTTTGCACATAACGGAGTTTGCAAAGCCAAGATCTTTTTCTATAAGCTGGGAAAGGATGAGGCTGGAAAGACCTGGAGAGAAGAGAAAAAGCAATATGTGTAGAAGACAGTGTAAAGTTCTTTATTTGCTAAAATATTACATCCTATTTTGTAAGGAAATATTCCTCATTTTCTGTATCTTCTCTTGCCCCTTTGCTTATCTGGCTACAGAAGCAGCTCAGGAAGAAAGTCTTTCAATCTCTTATCAAGCAGGACTACATGGAGCCCAGCTTTATGGAACCATGAGTAGAGGCATAGCCAGGGCAACATGATAGCTCTACAAAAGTTGAGGGATATGGTAAGTTATGGAGAATTCAGAAAGGAATGGAGAGGCAGACACGAGAGGCAGACACAAGAGGCAGTGAAAGGACTGTGCCATCTGTCTAGTATGAGATAGGCCATGTCAATAGTTGTCAAGAAAGAACAGAATAGGAAACATTAAAGTCATGCTGAACAAAACCTAAGACATTCTTTATGTACAGGAATGCTCCACTGCATGCAATTACATTGTCTCTTGCCAGACATTTTAAAAACAAATTCCCATTAGAAGTGGATGGTAAGAGAATGATAATTGCATATGGACTTAATTACATAGCATACATTACAGAAAAATGGCACTCTTTTCTAAAGAAAATAATCATAATTACTATACAGCTTTCAGACTTTTTAACTGCCTTTGAGTAATTATCCATTTCTCCTTGCACAAGGTTCAATTTAATTTGTGCAACAATTAACAGAAATAAAACACAAAACTAAAAATAATTGGGTTTTCTCTTCAATTATTTATTTAAGATTGGGAAGATTTATAATCTCAGATTTTAAAAGCTGTTTTCTGCATTGTAGTTATTAATTTCCTGATATTTATTTGTATTTACTGTTGTTAGTACAGAATCACCTTGTAAGTTCACATATTAAGAAAACCAGCTATAACTATTGTAATGGTTTTATAGATTAGTAGGGCAATAAACTCAAAATAAAAGTATTCTACATCAGTGTGTTCTTCATTCATTTTTATTCTGCTGACACCAGTTTAGTTTTTAATTATGATACTATTTTGTCATGCACTTGTAGCATGACTGGAAAAAATAATAATGAAGTCTTCATAACAGGAGATTTTACCATGGTGCTGCACTACTAAATACTCTCTGAGAAGCAAGACAGAAACTGCCACTTGTGTGTGAAAGGGAGGAAGTATATGTTTAGCGGTGTAGATTAGCTACATTTTGGTGTGCATTTTTTGTTTTTAAAAAAGAGATGGAGTACATTCAGTGGAGTACACTTCACAACAGCAGCTTGAGCTCTGTGTGTCCTTTTTCCATAAACCGAAACTAATGTAGATTTGTTTTTGTGTAAAGTAAATTTTATGAACACAGTTTTCTACTGTCCTAAAGTAGAAACTGTATTCAACAGCAGGTTCGGAAACCAATAAAAGTTTTGCTATCCTTTCAAGATTACATCACAAAAACTTTTAAATAGAATCCTTTATTTTCTTCCTTTCAGTTATATAGGTCTAAACAAGACTGAAAATCCTTTCCAGTTACACCCCTTGTTCTTTATGCATGTTTTCTCAAATTATCTTTGTCTGTTATCAATATTATTTAGCCTTTACGTAGTGATAGTTGTTTTTAAATCAGACAGCTGCTAGATGTGGATCTGACGGCTAAACTAACACAAGACTGTGACATTCAGGCTCAGAAGAGGCAGTCAAAACAGCAAGCTTCCCCCCATCCCTGGACTACTAACAGATGCTCTGTGAGGATGGAAGAGGCCCTTCTGTATACATTGACATTGTTATGAGCATCAGCACCAGTCTTGCAGTAACAGTCTTTATGTATAAGTAAAGATACAACCATGATCTCTTTGAAATTCAGCTCTTCCAGTAGTTCTGCATGTTTGTCCTATGTATTTGATGATCCTTTAAGAAGATAGAGTATTATGATTAGCTCAGAGTTGCTATACTCTGTCTTCAACTGGGTAAATGATTTGTATTTTGTCAGAATTTGGTGAAACATGGTTTCACGGGTTAATAAAACCTTTATATAAGTTTTCTTCTGACATGGACTATGCTTATTTCAGCTTGTCTGAATTAAATTTACAATGACTGGGTGTAACTGCATATATTCTAAGTATAACTGAAAAACGCATAACACAGGTCTATCCTGAAAAAGCATGGATGGAAAGGAAAAAAACCTCAGTGATTATTTGATCTGAAGCTGACAGCATCTGGTTCATTTCATAGCCAAAGAAAGTATCGTCAGTCTTGCAAGTGTGCTAAGCTGTCTGCAAATCAGGCCATGAATGGAACATAGAAATAAGTTACGGGACAATAAGAATGTATGTAGTTAAACATAAATACAATAACATTGAATCTCATGTATCTCAGGAAGCACTTCCATACATATCAGCAAATGCTCAGTTTCACAGAATCACAGAATCACAGAATCACAGAACGTTAGGAACTGGAAGGGACCTCAAAAGATCATCTAGTCCAATCCCCCTGCCGGAGCAGGAACGCCTAGATGAGGTTGCACAGGAAGGCGTCCAGGCGGGTTTTGAATGTCTCCAGAGAAGGAGACTCCACAACCTCTCTGGGCAGCAGTTTCAAAGTTGCATGTCTCAAAATTGAAGTTAATGGAATAATGTCCCTTGACCTCACTATAGAACTAATTCAGATGTCTTAATTCTTCAATTTCATTTTATGAGAACTTTGTTTATCCTATAAGGCCTGTTAGTATTGCCTTATCAGGTTCCCATTGAACAGACTGAGCATCTGGATGAAAAATTCATCAGTGTTTGGAGTTTTTTCCTTTTCTGTGAAAGCATCCAGTACTTATAACATCTACTAGCATTGCTTACAGTGGTAAATGGCAGAGAGATCATGAAATGTGGAACTAAGACGAGTTTCTTACTCTCTTTCTAAGAGACAGAATATCTGAAAATATTTCTAGTGCAATTAAAGGGTTCGATTGTACCCTGAGGCACAGCCCTGAGCAAGAGTTAATGTTAAAACCATTCTACCTCTGTCCTTGAAATGACTCTACAGTGAAACTCCTGCAAGAAACCTTTTTTTTTCTTTTTTCCCCTTATCACAGATTTGCTGCTAGTAGTATATGAGAAGGAAGACACAATAAGGTCAGAGAGCCTCCAGATGCTACTAATTACACGATCCTGTTGGACACTTTTCATAGGTTTCTATACCTGCCAGGTTTTTGGTAGATAGAGTGATCCTGTTATGAACTGAGATTAGAACTTACAGTTTTGCCTCCTGAAAGCCTGCATCACCTGCTTTCAAACTTTTCTTCCTGCCTTCCACAAAAAAAATCCACCTAAAACGAACAAACAAACAAACGTACCCCAAAAAAACAAACCAAAACAAAAACCAAAAAGGCACCACAGCAAATGGTATTTTTAATACATCATTTAACTATCTCTGCAAAGAGCACAATGTATGGAACATAAAATGGCCACAGAACAAAAAATGTCAAGTAAGATCTTCTTTCTGTGGAAGAGAGAAATAACCTTTTTTCCCCTGCGCACAAAATTGAACTTGATACATTATTCAGTAAATTCATGCAACATTTCTAGATATTAATGACAATCCGGTGAAGTGCTGAACTTCTTAATTAATTCAAAGTAAGAGAAATTAAAGACATCCTAATCCTAATGATCCTAATGTTCTATACTGTTAAAATGATCATCGAAGGAAGGTCATGCACTGCACTTCTGCTGCATCTCACGCTAAGGAGGGCCAATGCAGCAGCTGCTGGAGGAATGGTGATGACAGGTGGAGTAGCTGCAAGCTGTGAGGTGGCAATGCCTGCAGTCTGACATCCTCTGCCATGGCCAGATCCCGTTAGGCTTGTCCCTCAGGCACCAGGGACAAAAAGGGACAAAAGCAAGGCCTTAAAAACTTTCAAGTAAAACAGCACATCTTCCCCAGAAGAAAAGTCATGGTTCAGGGAACCTGCATTACATATAGCCTGTACTTACCTGGAGATAAAGTCCCAAAAGTCTGAAGTCTGAATTTACAGAAAGAATTCGCTTTTCATATGTGTGCATTCAGTGCCTGTAACATGGTATTTTGGGTTTTGCCATGTCTTCTAGGTAGTTATATAATAAAAAATTGTATCTGCAAGTGCCCATAAAAGTGAGCATGCTGGTTTTTGATGCAGTGTTAACTTTCATCTGACATATTAAACCAACAAGTCATAACCAAGTGTAGAAAAACAGTGTAGCATTTTTTAGTCTGATACACAAGTTAAGGTAAAAGAAAATATCTAGCTTCCCTTGATTATTAGTAAAATCACACCATATTGCTGGTAAAATAAATATATACAGCACAGAGATAAATGAGCACAAATTGTCAGAAACCTTTTTAGAAAGTGGCAAGAATAAAAATGAAAGTAAAGGAACTGAATTTTGAATTTTTAGCTACCTCATCAAGAAAAAAGTCACAGGTGGCCTATTGAGGAATCAATTATGGATGTAAGATCCATGATCCAAAAGCTTTGTGCCAGTGAAATAAATCTTAGAGGTGTCAGAAATGATGATAATATTAGGAGGGAGATATGTAGCACAAGAGAAAAGATAAACTGAAAATGTCCTGTAGAATGGAGCCTCACTCATTTGTCACAGCTGGTACAGAAGACACAAAAATTGCCTGCTTATCCCCATCCCTGCCCCACCTTCCAGCTACAGTCAGGTCCAGCTGCTTCTGTACTCTGAAACTCTGCCTCAAGTAGATGTAATTTCAGTATACTGTTGGGTAACAGCAACCTTCAATTTTGGTAGCCTGTACTTCCCAGGGAAATTTGATCAGGCCCAGGTGTGGAAGTGAAGAAATGCATTCTGGCATGCACACTTTATTTCCCTGCATTTTAATATTATCAGAACTTGAAAAGTTTTATATTCCAGGTTATTGATCATGCTTTAAATTCACTTTTTGAAATGTGTTCTCTGCCATCTGATTCTGTTTGAATCACAACAGTGATGCAGAAGCTCATCTAGACTGTATATAGTACTGATGGAGAAGTTTACAACAGCATCATCTCCAGCAAAACTTTTATCTTCCCATATAGATGGGACATGAATACACTTACTTTGCACTATTGGCAGTAACAGAGTACAATTGATCCAATGACCAACCAGACACATGCTGTAGGGACAACTGTGTCCCTGCTGTCTCTGGCTGGAGATTTTTTTCTGTAAAATTGGTGGGTTCTTGTAACACAGATCATTATTCAAATATTATCAGAAAATTATGGCAACTTATGTAGCAAAAAAGCCTGTATAATGGAAAAGCTACTATTTTCTTTTAAAGGCAGCCTAGAGAAACTCTATGAAAACAATTCGAAAGTGCTAATATTAAGAAAATACTTTTTGAAGTAAGTAGGGTTGACAAGGAGGAAACACTATATGAGTATATGTTCTCCAAAATAGAGAAAAGTGACTGTTAAGAAGGCTATTCTATTCTAATCCATCCTGTTTCCTTTGTACATAGATAAACTTCTGCCTAAAGACATATAAAAATTATTTTTTAATAGTTTTAATCTCTGTTTCTTCATAAATCACATATTTTCATAGACTAGAACAAGTTTAGCTTTGCGAGTTCCACTTGATTAAAATAAAGGCACAGTCCTCATTCCAAATCTTTATTGCACTCGTCTGCAAGCTTGCCTTTTTACTTTTAAACAGAATTCTAGACAACAGAGTGTTAACTTTTATTATAAGAACGTGTCTGGGAACAGTAACATTGCCTTTGACATAACAAAAGATGCCAGTTTTTTCCCTGTTCATTAAGATAATTTACCCATTAACTATTCTCTTCAGTGAAAACATTTTGGATTCTTCTCGTACACAACAAAAAAACAGTAAAAAGTCAGGATACACTCCAGGAATATACAGAAGACTTTCATTCAAATTTCCCTTCACAAGGTTATCACAAGGTTATAGTGGCTCATTACATACCTACATAGGCTATGCAGGAAGGAAAAGTATCATTAGGTAAGAATGAGGACATCCCTTAAGAGTTCTAACATTGATGAAGAGCAAAAAATGAGCTGCAAGAACACTCCCACACATAGTAATTTCTGTTTCCGTGGTTCTTAATTTATACAAACCTGAGATGAGATTTCAGAAATGCTAATAATGTTTATAATGGATGGTTCCAGTTAATTTCAGTATTTGCTAAATTGTTATGGTACTGTTTACACTCTAAAATGCTTCATTTTCATTCCATCTGAAATTTAAAACATTTCAGTAAATTTAACTTGAACTGATTATCAATTCTGGCAATTCTGAAACAGCACATTTATTGACATAAATTATTTGCTGATTTGTATTTTATTTTGCCTGTCCAGTATAGGGCATGCAGCTTTACTGGTGGTGACTGTGAATGTGGAATAGTGTGGTAGCAGATAGGACTGGAAAATAACTGAAAATAGAACCTTTTTGTAGAAAATGTATTTTCTTATACAATGAAATCTGAGCTGGATTTTCATCTGGCAAAATTGCCTGAATATCATATTGCTTGTTTTTATCCTCTCTGTCAAAGGTAAGCATGGTTGTTTACACCTTATGAATAGCAATAGACCAACAGAAAATATTACAAAGTCTGTGCAACTAATTTCTTTTCAACTAAGAACCTGATGTACTGTAAAGCCCCAACATTTGCTGTTATTCAACATGAGGGCAACAACAGATTATTTCTGCTGCTGCTCAGCAAGGATAAAAATATATAATTTCTGCAGTCTTGCAACTGCTACTGCTTTCATAGCTTTGTTTCTTCTACCACGGAAATCCTACCTGTTCTGCAACTGGAAATTCTCCAGTATTAAGAATTGAGAATATATAGACAGCACTGAACATGAACCATCTGAAAAATCATTTCTCTTTCATTTCTACAAGCCAACAAATCTTTTAGTGAAAAAGTTTAGGAAGCCTTAGGTCAGCATAACAGAAAGTTAGCCCCTGGAGCTTGTAGGAATTGTGCAGGCTGATGGCTGCATTCAGCCACTAGCTCCACCTTCTCTTTTGTGCAAAGATTAACTGAATATCTCAGTTAGGCACAGAAAGAAGACTACTAAAATTCATCAGGTCCTGAGATAGTCAGTAAAAAAAGGATTAACAAATAATAGCAGATATGTGGGAACGCACTGGAAAGGTTTAGTCTGCCTGTACAGTGAACAGCACCTATGTAGAGCAGGTGTAGAAAGGAAGACATAAACCACAGGCTACAAGGGAGCAGGCAGCACATTTTCCATTTAACATATCTTGTTAAATCACATCTGTCTTTGAAGCACTGGTTCAGAGGGCAAAACAAAAACAATTCACTTTAAAATGTATTACACGTCATGTGGAGGTAGAAGTTCTTATACATAAGTTTCCCTAAAGTTCACATGTTTTTGTCACCACCACCCCCACCATACATATAGGGCTCTGCTAGGCTATGTATCCTGAACTCAATTTATAGGAACACAATATGAGGCAAGCTCACAGAACTGTGGATGTCAGATTTTAACCTACATGTAAATAAACCTACAAAATATCCAAACAGTTTCCAGTGTAGAAGTTTAACTATTTGATATAAAAAGCTTTACTCTAGCAGGCTGAATATTAAAATAAAAATATTTAATTATTACTTTTATGGGTTGTAATAAGTGGTAATGTGGTTTCTTGCATTGACTAATGCCAGCTGTATTAGAAAAAAGTTAAAAACCAACCACTTCAACATATATTTGTGTTTTGATCTCATTTTAGTTTCAGAATGTGACTGATTTCATGTTATCTTTTGAAAAATGCTTAGAAAATTACATATGTCAATCTTTTTAAAGCAATTTCATCTTTATGTGATTATTTCAGTTTCTTTAAGAAGTGTTTTATTATGAACTTTGTTAAATGGAGTGTAGAGTTTGTCATCTCGTCTTCAATCCCCACACTCCTGCTCTCACTGAACAGGTTTTTGTTCTTCTCAACTTCTAGCACTCCTGGAAAAAAAAACAACAAACTACTACCATTCCTGGAAAGTAATAAACCCCCAACAGCCTAAGACAACTTTCGGCTAGCAAAAGGGAAAATAGTATTTGAAGACTATACCATTATATACATATAAGAAGGACAAATTAGGTTGTACAGATTGCAGCCTTATGCTGACCTCATACCAACAGGATAGCAGATGTGAAGGGCTCATTACCTTGCTGTTCAGGGAAAACTCCATTTAGATCAGACAGGTAGCATCCACACAGCATAGAGGTTTCCTCTGAACCCTCTGTGGTGAGTCCCTGGCCCCAGCAACTTTTATTTCACAGGATCACAGAATGGTATAGACCACCTAAGCAGGATGAAAAGATAGATAAAATATTCCATAGGCAGCTGGGAGAAGCCTTGCGATTGCTTCCCCTTGTACTTGTAGGAGACTTCAACTTCCTGGATATCTGCTGGAAATATAACACAGCGGAGAGGGAACAGTCCTGGAGGTTCCTGGAGTGTGTGGAAGATAACTTCCTGACACAGCTGGTAAAGGAGCAGACAAGAGAAGATGCCCTGCTGGACCTGCTGTTCACAAATAGAGAAGGTCTTGTGGGGGATGTGATGGTTGGAGGCTGTCTTGGGCATAGTGATCATGAAATGATAGAGTTTTCTGTCCTTGGAGAAGCAAGGAGGGGGGTTAGCAGAACTGCTACTTTGGAATTCTGGCAGGCAGAATTTGGGCTGTTTAGGGACTTGGTTGGCAGAGTTCCTTGGGAGGCAGTTCTGAAAGGCAAAGGAGTCCAGGAAGGCTGGACACTCTTCAAGAAGGAACTCTTAAAGGCACAGGAACAAGCTGTCCCCTGTGTTGGAAAACGAGCTGGTGAGGAAGAAGACCAGCCTGGCTGAACAGAGAGCTCTGGCTGGAGCTCAGGAAAAAGAAAAGAGTTTATGATCTTTGGAAGAAAGGGCAGGCATCTCAGGAGGAGTACAGGGCCACCATGAGGCTGTGCAGGGAGAAAATTAAAAGGGCTAAAGAGCAGCTGGAACTTAATCTGGCTAGTGCTGTTAAAGACAATAAAAAGGGTTTCTATAAATACATTGTCAACAAAAGCAGAAGTAAGGAGAGTCTCGCCCCTCTAGTCGATGTAGGGGGAAGCATAATGACCGGGGATGAGGAAAAGGCTGAGGAACTTTTACATACATAAGTCTATGGGGGCAGATGGGATCCACCCCAGGGTCCTGAGGGAGCTGGCAGAAGTGCTTGCCAAGCCACTTTCCATCATGTACCAACAGTCCTGGCTGACTGGGAAAGTCCCAGTCAACCAGAGGCTTGCAAATGTGATGCCCATCTACAAGAAGGGCCAGAAGGAAGACCTGGGGAACTACAGACCTGTCAGTCTGACCTCGGTGCC